>NW_026647408.1:0-25763 GCF_950295315.1 Erinaceus europaeus | reverse complement strand
AACAAGACCATAGGATAAGAAGGGTACAATTCCACACAGTTCTCACCACCAGAACTCCGTATCCCATCCCCTCCCTTGTATAGGATGAGAAAAAGAGAAAGAGAAAAGGTAATACTCCCAAGTCTGTTCCACCACTCATAAAATTTTCTACTATAGTTGAGAACCTGGGGCTTGACCCCAGGTCTTTTGGCAAGTTAATATGCATTCTATCCAGGCTCCCAAACCATCTATTTTTCTAAGCATAAAATTAGCTTAACTTTCACTTTGTAAATTAGATTTCAAAACAAATGGACAACAATTAAAAATTAAGTACTACTAGTATAAAATTTGCAACAAAATGGATTTCATATCTCTGGAAAAATACTTTGAATATCCCTCTAAGAAGTGAAGAAAATCAAATTACTGGTGGGCCAGGCAGTGACGCACTGAGTTAAGCACACATAGTATGAAACACAAGGACCTGCGCATGTATCCCGGTTCGAACCCCTGGTTCCTCACTTGCGGTTGTCTTTCTCTCTCCTTATCTTCCCCTTCCCTCTCATTTTCTCTCTGTCCTATCAAAAAGAAAAAAAAAAAAAAGAAAGAAAAAAAGAAATTGAATAAATGGCCACAAGAGCAATAGACACTGAGCCCCAGCAATAACCCTGTAGGAAAAAAAAAAAACATTCAAATTACTGTATCTTGCAGCAATAATGCACTTTTTTTAAAAAAATATTTATTTATGGGAGTAGGACAGTAGTGCAGCGGGTTTAGGGCAGGTGAACACAAAGCACAAGGACCGGCATAAGGATCCCAGTTCGAACCTGGGCTCCCCACCTGCAGGGGAGTCGCTTTACAGGTGGTGAAGCAGGTCTGCAGGTGTCTATCTTTCTCTCCTCCTCTCTATCTTTCCCTCCTCTCTCCATTTCTCTCTGTCCTGTCCAAAAAGACGACATCGATAGCAACAACAATAATAACTACAACAATAAAAAGGGCAACAAAAAGGGAATAAATGAATATTTAAATATTTACTTATTTAAAATATTTAATACATTTATTTATTTAAATATTTAATAAATATTTATTTATTACTGGATAGAGAGAGAAAGAAAAGGAGAGGGAAGAAGGAGATAGAGAAGGAGAGAGACAGAGAGACACACTCAGCTTTACCACTCATGAAGGTTTCTCCCTGCAGGTAGAGACGAAGGACTAGAACCCCAGCCTTAGCACAGTGTACTGTGTGCACTTAAGCAGGTGCGCCACTCCCTGGCCTTGTTATGACTTTTTTTTTGTAGAAATCATTTACATGATTTATCAGAGTGGTCTTCCCACCTCCCTTCCCTTTTAGGGTACTTATTGCAGAGCACAGTTAAGTGAAAGAGGCGTCTTATACATGTGAACTTGTACTCTTGAGACAATTAGTCTTTGAAAGTGAAGAGTTATTCATAAGAGATTTATTTTTTAAATATGTAAAATAAGCTAGATATAAAAAATATTACTACAGGACACTCCCAAGAAACTGTTGACTTTGGAGATTTCCTTACCAATACTGCTCATAAATTACTAATAAATATAAATAGACACAATAACCTACCCAGCCTTTGTGGTAATATCACCATGCTTACATGAACAAATACACCAACATCCCAGGGACTATTGTGCCACCATATAAAACATTTCTATCTACAATTTCACCAGTTCAGAGTCTATGGTTTCTTAAATAGATGGCATTAAATCATTTAAAGGACTAGTTCTAAAATTTTGATATATAGCTAATAAAAGAGGACTCCTAACCTAGAGTGAAAAAAAATGAACCTCAAAACTCTTCAATGTATTAGACACCAGGTGATATTTTTATAAAAATTCTATCTCTTCCTCTAGATCAGGAAAAATATATTCTAAGAAATTACTTTGGGGAATATGCCCATAATGCCCTTAGGTACTAAAAATATTTTCTTTGACACTGTATCACTCCTGAGACTCAAGTAGACATCCCTCTAAGAAGCTAAGACTCTGTGATAAAAAGGAAAACTTCATAGTTGTATAGAGAAGGTAATTTGAGATGACAAAAACATTCCACAGGGGTATATTTGTGCGAAAAGAAAGTCAAGTGTCACCAGTGTTTGGTCTGTCATGAGGGCTATGAAGAGATGTGAGAGGAAACTGAGGAGAAAGCAATTACAAATAAAAATGAAGTCATTCAAAGAGAAGCTTTTAAGAGCATGAGTAGAAAACTAAGCAGAAATAAAATTATAAATAGGTATTCAATATAGCCTAACTGGGAGTATTCCTACTTCATCATGTACTTGAACCAGATTCAAGCCCAGACTCTACTACGAGAGAGAGAGAGAGAGAGAGAGAGAGAGAGTGTTAAGGAGAGAGAATCATAGATAACTTAATAAGCTTTCAATTTAGGACAATACTTATTTAGGATAGTGTAAAAATAACTGAATGGAACTAGGAAAATTAAATTTGATTAGTAATAAAGGTATGAACATATCCTCGATTCCCAATCTATGTTACTAGAAAACTAAAACTAAGACCTTTTCTTTGTCATCACTGGGCTTCGCTGATCTGAGATGACTTTGTCAGGTAGAGGTAAGGATGGGGGAGGAGTTGGGGGTGGGGGGTGAGTGCAGAGGAAACAACACCTAAATTTCCCTCAGTGCAGAGAGCCAGGCTTAAACCTGGGAATGTGTGTGGCACAGCAAACATACCACCCAGGTAAGCTATACTCTGGACACTCTGCAGGTACTTTTTACCACTAGTACACTGTTGTATCCTATAGGTATTCAATAAATACTTATACACAGAGATGTGTACTCAGTTTCCCCTAATTTAGCACATTATATAAGCATATCTAACACTTTCTGGTATAAAGATATGGCATTTCCTTAGAATAAATTGGGAACTATCACTGGTTAATTGATTTAAATGCAACACACTATTTAAACAGAGGTTTATAAAATAAAAATACATGCTGCTATTAAGTTATAATATATATATATATCTGTGTATATACACACACATATACACAAAATAAATGCTGTCAAATTTTATACTAGGTGATATCAAAAATGTTTATTTTTGTTTTTATTTATTTATTTATTTATTTATTTATTTGCTTCTGGGGTTATCGCTGGGGCTCGGAGCCTGCACTACAAATCCACTGCTCTGGGAGGTCATTTTTCCCATTGTTACCCTTATTGCTATTGTCATTGTTGTTATTGCTGTTGTTATCGGACAGGACAGAGAGAAATCAAGAGAGGAGGGGAGGACAGAGAGGGGAGAGAGAGAGAAAGATAGACACCTACAGACCTGCTTCACCACTTGTGAGGTGAACTCCTGAAGGTGGGGAGCCACAATTCAAATCTGGATCCTTACCCCGGTCCTTGAGCTTCACGCCATGTGCCCTTAACCCATTGCGTTACCACCCGCCTCCCCCCCAAATGTTTATTAAATAGAAGTATTAGAGCTTCAGTGATAAAGTGAAAAGCCATATACTTCATCATGTTCTATTAGTCTACTAGGAAATTTGACTTTTCAATAGCCGTATAGCAAACACAGCCTTTGGTGGCCACAGCAGTAAGAGAAACAGTATGGCTTCGGAACGAGCATCGAAAAAGAATGATTTATTATGTTCATATGTCGCTAAAATTACATGATGCATTACATAGTTTATCTCCAAACATCCGTGTTAGAGTATTTTCTTCTAAGTCAATGTTTAGTTTATATATAAACAGACAGTTTATATATAATTTAAAGCTAGTCACTTTGTTAAACACATAAATGGAGAAGAGCATCACTTCAGTTTCTTTTTTTTGGGGGGTGGGGGGAGGGCATATGGGAACACTATATATCCTAGCATAAGTTTTTAATGAATTAAGACCACATGATTCATTATGGTTTAGACATTCTTACAGAAGTAGCAAATATGTTTTGATATGGTTAATTTATTAAAATCATAATATCATCTAGAATTAAAAGATTGGCTAATATGAGATCATGGAGGGGGTAAATATTTACTTCAGAGCATGAGAAGATATTGCTGAATGCTAGCAATCATGTAATCATCACTACCTGAGAAGACATTCTCTCTCTCTCTCTCTCTCTCTCTCTCTCTCTCTGTCTCTCCCTCCCTCTCTCTCTCTTTGCCTCCAGTGTTATTGCTGGGGCTTGGTGCTGGCGCTACAAATCCACTGCTCCTGGCGGCCATTTTTTCCACTGTATTGTACAGGACAGAAAGAAAATATGCAGGGAGAAGGAGATAAAGAGTGAGAGAAAGACACCTGCAGACCTGCTTCACCACTTGTGAAGCTTCCCCCTGCTGGTGGGGAGTGGGGGCTTGAACCCAGGTCCTTGTGCTTAGAACTACATGAGCTTAGCCAGGTGTACCACCACCCTGCCCCGAGAAGACATTGTTTCTACTAAAATAATGTGAAAATAACCATGCTATTATTAATGAAAATATTTTTAAAAACGTTAAGTGGGCAGTTAGAACACTTAAACAATAATCTTATAGTAGACATCTTTAATGAGATCTAGAAACAGAATTAGCATAGTTGAAAGTCAAAAGTCTTCATTTAGGACATGGGTGGGGAAACTTTTTTATGCAAAGGATCATTTGGATATTTATAACATCACTCAAAAGCGATATACCATTATCAACTTGAAAATTAGTACTTAATGTGAGGACCATAAAAGCTCCAGTCGTCGTGGAGGGACCAGAACAAATAAAGACCACATTCCAGATGTTCCCCACCACTGGTTAAAATGCTCCAAAGTGGAAAAATAGAACAGTATCATTTTTCAGAATTTTTAAAATTGTTGGAATATCTTCTGTTGTGTGTGTGTGTGTGTGGGGGGAATATTCCATGCTTTTAATGAGTCTTATTGCAAACCTATTCAGGTACGATTAATGGTATACAATAAATTTTACTTAATAAGTATATGTCTTATTAGAATTTGATATATTTAGGGAAAGTACCACCATGTACTAAATGAATAAAATAGCTAAATAAAACCAGTCTTATTACCATCTGTCTACAAATATGCCATCTGTCAAAATCATTGCTTTTGTTTCATATTAACATATAATTTTCCAAATGTAACATTCTTAATGATTGTCAACTCTTAAGTTATTTTTAATGGATGAGTGGCAGAACCATAGCAAGATTTACGGGCTGATTTTGTGCGTGTAAGTTTAAAGTAACACCCTGAGCATCACGAAAGTATCTAAAAAACACATAAATGGCAAAGGAAAATATATTGAACTATTGGAAAAATCCTGACATGGTCTTCGATGATGTTCAATACAAAAATGCCTCATGGCTTTTCAGACACCCTGCAATAGCTTCTACTAGCTAATGTTACAAAATCACCCTGTTTCCTAGAATCTGATCTGATTTGCCAATCGATATATATCTTCTTAGTACACTGGCATTGTATGATGGAGCTCGAGCATCACTTTCTTAAGCACTTCATTTTATCTACAATTCAAAACAACAGATCTATTTTTGAAACAATTCAACTGCCCTCAAAATTAAATATCAATTATCACTTATTTAAAGCTGTAGACATAATACTGACAAACTTTGTATCCCATTGACATAAAGTAGTTCCGTAGTTATCTTAATTCTTATTTTTCACTAAAGTGATTTCAAGTTAAGATGTACTACGGAGTTAACAGTTAATGGTATTTATATACTTTCTTCATATTTAGGAGCTACTCTCTGCCCTGATCCAGCTTTCTAGTCCTATTCTCAACTCTGACAACATGTTCTTGGACAATACTTTTAGTCACCTACATCTTAGCTATTGAGCTCAAGCAAAAATTACTAAAGTCATGGGCCTCTTTGGACATAACCTAAAATAGACTTCCTAGTCTTCCCACACCAAGAGCCCTAGTTCCATTTGCTCTATTCCTACTTTCGAGTTGAGTTCCTGTTTATTGAACAAATTGCTTTATATCTTACCAGCTTTCTGCTACCAAATTGTAGACACTATCATGAAGCCATCCTAACCTCCCTGGGCAGATGACCTCACCCATGTGTCCCTTAACCTCACCACCCCAGTGCCCTACCCCACCAGAGAAAGATAGAAACAGGGTAGGGGTATGGATTGACCTGCCCACATCCATATCCAGTGGAGAAACAATTATAGAAGCCAGACCGTACATTTTCTGCAACCCATACAGAATTTTGGTCCATACTCCCAGAGGGATAAAGAACAAGAAAGTTTCTAATGGAGTGGGTGGGACATGGAACTCTGATAGTGTAAACAATATAAAATTGTACCCCTGTTATCTTACAACCTATTAACCTTTATTAAATTACTAATATATTTTTAAAAAGTGTTATTGGAAGCCTGAGATATTTTTCTCAAAAATATCAGTATTTTTACTTAAATATGCCATTTGTCCAAAGTACAGCTGAAATATAGGTCCATGGATCTTTTTCTCCAGATCTAAGTATTACTGACAATTAATTTTGGACTATTTCAGAAACCTCACACATATTTAAGCAAAAAAATTTACAGTGCCAAGCTCATTATTTTCAACTGTATAGACAGAAGCTAGTATGACCTTTAATAGCAAAATACAAAAAAAAAATATTAGAGACAAAGATAATAAAGGACAGTCTTCAAGGAAGCAATATTTAAAAGTTAACCTAGAATAAGAAGCGTAACTCACAATTCTATTTATTGAGGAACTTAAAAAGTTATTTCTAAAGAGAACTTTTGTTAGAAGCTATTATTTTACGAGACTACCGTCGTCACAAAGGTATAATTTCATGTCTCATTAAAAAAAAGGGGGGTGGGACCAGCATCCTTCATTCATGATCATAGTGCCATCTCTGTCTACCATAGGTCACTGGGTTCCCAGTGTACTTTTAGCTTTCTCCCTGCTGAAATAGACCAGGGGCTTAACAGAGTTTCACATTATAATTATCTTCACTTTGCTATTAAATCTCACTCATGAGTGAGATCATCAGCATTTGTCTGTCTCATTTGGATTTACTTTAGTCATTAAGAAGATGCTATATACATCAGTTAATGTAAAAGTGATAAAAATGATTAGTGATTTAATAGTGATTTATAAGATCATAAAATAATAGAGGTATAATTCCATACAATAGAGGTATAATAGAGGTATAATTCCATACAATTCCCTTGACTAAAGTTCTGTGACTCTACCACCTCCAAAGGTACCTACCATAGTTCCCCCAAGGTCATAGGTACCAGTTGATATATATGAAGTTCATGTGTTTGATTCTCTATACTACACATATACGTTAAATAATCCCATTATTAGTGACTTCCTTACTTCACTAAACATAATCTATGCCAGTTTCTTCTGTTTAATCCCACAGACACATTGTATTTATTTTTAATTTCTGAGTAGTACTCTAGTCAGTATATGTCCTACAACCTCTTCCTTCTTTTCTTTGTCTTTCTTGCTTTCTTTCCTTCTATTGTTGACTTATAAGACTCAAATTAGTGATTTTATCCCATTATTAAAGGCTTTACTTTCCTTAATTCTATTTACATATTCCTCATAGGGATTTCCTCTCTAATAATTTAAACATTTAATCAGGAAAAATGAAAAGGCACACATCAGAGAAACAAACATGTGGGCCATTTGGGCAAAAGTGACTCACCCCATGTGGAAGTTGATGCCATTTTTTAAAAATTATATTTATTTATTCCCTTTTGTTGTCCTTGTTGTTTTATTGTTGTAGTTATTATTGATGTCATTGTTGTTGGATAGGACAGAGAAAAATGGAGAGGGGAGGGGAAGACAGAGAGAGGGAGAGAAAGATAGACACTTGCAGACCTGCTTCACTGCCTGTGAAGCGACTTCCCTGCAGGTGGGGAGCTGGGGGCTTGAACCGGGATCCTTATGCCAGTCCTTGCACTTTGTGCCACCTGCACTTAACCCACTGCGCTACCGCCCAACTCCCATGATGCCATTTTGAATCACTTCTATGATGTCATCTTCACTTCCTTCTGAGCCACACCTGCACCTATTATAAATTCTATGTGACCTTTCTTTTTCCTCTTCCCTCTCATATAAAAAAATTAAAACTTCAGATTCTCTTCCCTCTCAGTGTTGGAGCAAAAGGGAGGGCTCTTGGTCTCTAAAGTTCTGAGTCCTGACTGTGTGTTTTTTATGAAAACTAAGCACCAGTTGGGTTATTCTTTTTATTGCCAGTTCATTTGCTTTAAACTCGAGGGATGCATCTGTAAATACAAATCCTTTGGCAAGGACAAATTTAAAGAAAACAACAAGAAGAAAACAAAAATAAATGGAAGAATATATCAACTTAAAAAAGCTTTATACATTAATAGAAGCTTCAACTGAGAAAAAAACAACCAATACTGAGAAGATATTTTCACATCATCTATCGGTAGAGATCGATATCAAAAAACGTTTAAAATAATACATCCCAACATTTTTTATTATTCAAAGATTTAGTTATTAATGAGAGATGGGGGGAGAGGAGCAGAAGAATTATTCTGACAACGTAATTCCAGGGCTTGAATTAGGTACTTCATACTTGAGACTCTAAAGCCTTATACCCTGAAACTCCTCACTAATTTAAAATGTGTACTTCTTTAACCTTTGTTTTTTAATATTTATTTATTATTTATTCCCTTTTGTTGCCTTTGTTTTTTTATTGTTGTAGTTATTATTGATGTTGTTGTTGTTGGATAAGACAGAGAGAAATGGAAAGAGGAGGGAGAGATAGAGAGGGGGAGAGAAAGATAGACACCTACAGACCTGCTTCACAGCCTGTGAAGCAACTCCCCTGCAGGTGGGGAGTCAAACAGGGATTGAACAGGGATCTTGAACAGGAATCCTTAAGATAGTCCTTGTGCTTTGCGCCACATGCGCTTAACCCGCTCTGCTACCCCTGGCTCCCCTTCTTTAACCTTTTAAGATATCAATTTAATTTTTTCTCGTTTATTTTGTTTCTTGTTTTTTTAGATAAAGACAGAGTGGAGGAAGAGGAGGAGGATGAGGAGGAGGAGGAAGAGGAGAAGGAGGATAAAAGGAACCACAGCAGCTTTCAATGTGGTAGGAGAAAATCTTGTAATTGGGATGCACAAGTAACAAAGCAGCTCACTAGTTTACATAGAAGCAAACTATTGCACTAACACCTGATACTAATTTCTGTCCTTTCTGTCTGAACATTTCTCAATTTTTAGTTGTTCAAAACATTTAAATCATGTTAGTATATTTACAGAATGTATGCTGAATACACTAACAAATTTTATTTATATAAAATATTTTCAAAATAATTTTCAAGAAAAATGCTATGAAGCAAATTGCTTTAAAACATTTTAAGAATCATAAAGGATATGAGTAATTAAAGGTAAATAAGTCTAAATTTCTTATAGTATTAGAACTAACATTTGTAACATAGCATTACTTATCATTTTTCTAAACTATTTCAGGGTTTAAGGTGCTTAATAGTTGGACATAGGAGTTTTTACTCCTCTTCGAGGTATCCATTAATACCTCACAAAGAAGTAGCATGGTATTATCTAAAGAATATTGTAGTGTTAAAAAGTGTATTTAAGTAGTTTATATAGACCCATTTAAAATAAGTTTCTTTAAAAAAAACTCGGGGAGTCGGGCTGTAGCGCAGCGGGCTAAGCGCAGGTGGCGCAAAGCACAAGGACCGGCATAAGGATCCCGGTTCGAACCCCGGCTCCCCACCTGCAGGGGAGTTGCTTCACAGGCGGTGAAGCAGGTCTGCAGGTGTCTATCTTTCTCTCCTCCTCTCTGTCTTTCCCTCCTCTCTCCATTTCTCTCTGTCCTATCCAACAACGACAAAAACAATAATAACTACAACAATAAAACAACAAGGGCAACAAAAGGGAATAAATAAATTAAATAAGTATTTTAAAAAAAGATTTAAAAAACTCATTTAATTTCACTGCATTATTTTAATAATAATTTTCAGATCAGAAAGATCTTAACTACAAGTGTATTCTACTTTCATTTTTTTTTACCTTCACACCCACACAAGTACCTGACAGGGAGCAGATTATTATTATTATTATTTTTTCCTCCAGGGTGATTACTGGGCTCGGTGCCTGCACCATGAATCCACCGCTCCTGGAGGCCATTTTTCCCCGTTTTTGTTGCCCTAGGTGTTGCAGCCTTGTTGTGGTTATTATTGCCATTGTTGACGTTGCTTTGTTGTTGGATAGGACAGAGAGAAATGGAGAGAAGAGGGAAAGACAGAGAGAGAGGGGAGAGAAAGATAGACACCTGCAGACCTGCTTCACCGCCCATGAAGCGACTCTCCTGCAGGTGGGGAGCCGGGGGCTCGAACCGGGATCCTTACGCTGGTCCCTGCGCTTTGCGCCACGTGCGCTTAACCCACTGCGCCACCGCCCGACTCCCAGGGAGCAGATTATTAACTCTATGTGCAGGGCTCATGCAACTTAAGACAGAGGCAGATATATTCTGATTACTTACTACTCATTAAAAATATTAACAGATGATGATAAACTATCTTGAAGAAGTGAAATAAATGTTCACTGTTTGTGTAGAATACTTTGCGTGAAGCATTAAAATTCAAGAACAAAGGATGACCTTTTGAATTTAATATGTACCTTCTCCATTCATGAGTTATTTGACCACTTTATAGTCACATGTGTGATAAGCATCTTAACCAATAAAAATGTCTGTATGTGCTACTGATCAATTTTTAGGTTTGTTTTAGTCCTATTAACATGATAAGACCTTCTGATAGATATTCAAAAGATACACATGAAGATATGTAAATACCAAAAGATATATTAATGATAGGAAGGTAGATAGGTAAATATAAATACATACATAAATACAACATACATTTAATTTGCAGTTTGGTTGGCAATGATGTGTTGCATGCCATTTGGGGAAGAAAAATCTTAACATTTGCATGTGGCAATAGGGGGGCTAATGTAAGTAGCCAACAGATGGATGTGGCAGTGGGAGAGGACCACCAGGTAACCAGCAGATGGACACAGCAGAAGAAAGGCAAAACCGTGGGAGCAGCTAGTGGCTAGACCAGCCCTAAAACTTTGCCACTTGGCATATGGTGACATACTCATTGCATCAGCTGGAATTTGTACTACCACATTTTTGGCCAAGTCAGGAAGAGAGATTTCTAAAATCTGCATATGACATTTGATTTAAAATTCAGCAATAGATTCACAGACAGTATTGCAAATTCTGTTTTAAGTTGTGTTAGTCTTCTTAGGGGTTCATAAAAGACTTTACTGCTTCATACACATGTACCAATTTTGAAACTAGGGTCAAGTTCCATTGAATTCAGTACTAGATAGAAAATTGAAGTGAATTTTCTAAGGTACCCAAAGACAGTTACAGAAAAAAATTTTGGCATCTATTTAATGGGGAAGTTAATTTATCTATTTTATTATCCGAGTTTTTTCAAAATGTCAATTTTTGGCAGTTTGATCTTCTTAGAACATACTTATTCTTTTATCTCCCAGTTTAAAAATATATTGTTGTCCAATTAAAAAAATGTTTAAATTATGTAGTCCAAAGGTAGAATCTTTCAGAGTCACTAAAACATCTTCGAGTTAGATGCTAAAGTGGCTCTGTAAATGAATGTCCCTTTTACTTCTCATAAAATGGCCACATTTGTCTCTCCTGATAACTAGAACTTACCACCCATTTCTGTCTAATCTTAACTATACTTTATGACACAATAAAAATGTCTTAATTCAACTGTCATTGCCATATCTTCAATGATTCTAAATTACCTATGTCATTTTGCCATTGCAAAAAAATTAATCACTAATCAAATCTCATCTAGAGGTTCTCCTTCTCCTCCTCCTCCTGCTCCTCCTCCTCCTCTTCCTTCTTCTTCTCCTCCTCCTCCTTCTCCTCCTCCTCCTTCTTCTTCTTCTCCTCCTCCTCCTCCTCCTCCTCCTCCTCCTCCTCCTCCTTCTTCTTCTTTTTGTTTTTTATACAAAGCACTGATCAGCTCTGGTTTATGGTGGTATGGGATTGAATCTGCCATTCAGAGTTTCTAATCCAGGTCTAACACACAGTTTTTAATTTGGTATGGATACACTGAATATTCTGAACATGTATGTTTCAGTGATAACAAACAAAAACACCAGAGACTTATGAAAACCTTGTAATTTTGAACCAACCTGTGACATAATTTTATAATCAAATTTATTTGCCTCTTTTATTCCATGTAGTATTTAGGTCTTGACAAAAGATCAGAGGACAATAATCTGACATATAGAATGATTAGTAGATTGGTAAAGAATTTATACTTCAATAAATTACATTTTAAAATACTCTAGAATTTCACACTGTAGTTTTCTTTGCCTTGTTTCTTTGGTCTTAACTACAAGTCAGATAACTTCTATTCATTGCCCTCTTCCTGACTTATTTCACTTAACATGATTGCATAGCCTATTGTAGGAGGAGTGGGTAACAGGCTATGAGGGGATTAAAGGGAGATCAGTGTCTAATGGTGGAGGAGGTAGGATTTCATGGAGGGTGAAATATTTGAACATTTATCATGGCCTCACTACAGTGATTAAAAAACAAAAAAATTTAAAAAGTACTAGAAAAATATAAATTATAACATATATATGTATGTGTGTGTGTGTGTGTGTGTGTGTGTGTGTGTTTTAAATTTTTCTGTAGAAATCAGACAAATCACCAGAATTTAAAAAATGATATCTGGGTTCTCAGAACCAGCAAAATAAACACAGAGACTGCACATAAAAAGTATTTATACTATTTCATCATACTAGTCATTGAGAAAATGTGGCATAGTCTGGGAGGTGGTATAGTGGATAAAGAGATGGACTTTCATTCAGATAGAAAGACAGAAAGAGGGGGAGATATTACAGTACTGAAATTTCCTTTGCTGCCACAGCAACTCATGTGGTGCCATGACACAAACCAAGGTTGCACACATGACAATTCTGATATCCTACCAGGTGAACAACTCTTCAGCTTGCTAAACCAATTTGCACTGTATCTACTTCCCAGTCTATAGTGTAATTTATATGGCATTGAATTATACTTCAACTAGACACAGGTACCTCTCATAGTAAGAAGTCACATTGAAATGGAAAACTTTCCTCTTTATTATTTTATTTTATCTTATTTGTCTCCAGGGTTATTGCTGAGGCTTGGTGCCTACACTGTGAATCCACTGCACCTGGAGGCCATTTTCCCCATTTTGTCACCCTTCTTGTTGCTGTCATTATTATTGTTGTCATTGCTGTTGCTGGGCAGAACAGAGAGAAATTGAGAGAGGAGGGGAAGACAGAGAGGGGAGAGAAAAATAAGACACCTGCAGACCTGTTTCACTGCCTGTGAAGTGACCCCCCCCCCCCGCAAATGGAGAAATGGACACTCAAACCGGAATCCTTACACAAGTCCTTGCTTTTTGTGCCATTTGCACTTAGCCCTCACCTTCCTAGTTTTAAAGAAAGACATATTTTATTTTCAATAGTTAAGTATTTCGGTTTGGTTAATACATTTGAAACATTATTCATTAATGTCTATTTAGAAGCTTCAGCAAATCTAACTATGAGACAGTTGAAAAAAAAACATCAGATTATATTTAGTAAAGAAAAGTATCCTCTTGTCAAAATAGCATTATATAACAAGAATATCAATGTGACTTCAATAACAAACCAAGATATGTTTCATGCCAACACTGGTATAAGAGCTGCACCACAATATAGCTAATGTAAATGTTTGTACTTCACTCTGTTATTAAATATGGACTCTTATCTTTTTAGTTCGCTACTAAATTATTAGCACTTCAAAGTTTAAAAACTTCAGGTTTCTACAGCTGGCAAAATATAAGATTAAAATCATTACTTTAAGACATTTTGTGCAATCTAAAATTAAGTGGGAAAAGTCAGCTAATCAAAGCACAAAATTAGAGAACATCTCAAGCTACTCATCAAGGTCTCTTGTTTATAGTGTGCGTAACTACAATTAATTTGCAAATGACTAAAGTGTGGGAATTTATAAAAGGTGTGGAAGATAAGGCCTGACCAGAAATATGCTAGATAATTGGCTGGGGTGGGGAGGAAGAAAAGAACACTGAAAAATAAATTGTCTGAGAGGAAGATGTATAAAGCATTTATCAATACATTATACTAGGTAGGAGGAAAGTTCCTGGTTGGTGAAGTAGTTCCTTGACTTCTACGATATACCTATATCATGCCAAGACTGAAAATATCACAGGTGAATATTGCATTGTTTAACACAGTAGTCTGAATACAAATAAAAGGTGTTTTTTAAATGTCAGTTCAGAATGGATATTTCACATGTGGCTTTTAACCTAATTTGTTTTGCTGATTTTATGCTTGAGAATATATTCGGGCTGCAACATACTGAAACGGTGCTACTAGATCTACCATAGGTGTGACATCTAATTCAGATTGTTAAATTCTTAAGTAGAAAATCATACATATCAACTTAGATATTTACTAAGTAAGAACAGTTGAATCTAACTGACAATGCACTTAATTAAAGTATGGTTACCATGGCAATACAATTATTGCAATTTAGACAAAATTTCCTTACAAGTTAGAAAGTGTAAATAGTTAAGCTGCAAATAACTACACCATAATTTTCTGGAAATAAAAATATACTTTAAAAGTATTATAAAGAAATATATTGACTATAGGTAAGATTGCATAAACATACTTGATGATATAACAAATCTTCGGTTGTACAGAAACTCTTTCCGGCTCTACAAATGATATTGTCACTTAAGAAAACCTTAATCAACCAAACATGAGTGCCAGTACCTAGAAACCTCAAAAGTAAAATGAAGTACTCTGCATGAGAACTCAGAATTGGAGTAAAAATGCATTTGTGATGTCTGCAAAGTTTATGGGAATATGAATGTGATTTATAGTACAAGATAATAGTGTTCAAATAAGCTAGACAACAAATAAATCATATTACTCATTCTACTTTACACAGTAGTCTTTTTTTTTAACATTTAGCCACTTTTCCAAGAAAATTTTAGATTTCCTTTATATTAACAAGTGCTACCATGATCTTTGTCACATACAAAAAGAGGAAAGATAGATAATTGATTCATTTGTTTTTAAGAGTTGCATGGAACCTGAAGAGAAAAAAAAAAGGAATTAAAAACTTAAAAGCATGTAGGACATAGTCTTTTGACAAAGATGACTTCGTGGGAGTCGGGCAGTAGCACAGTGGGTTAAGTACATGTGGCACAAAGTACAAGGAACGGCATAAGGATCCCGGTTTGAGATCCTGGTTTGAGCCCCTGGCTCTCCACCTGCAGGGTAATCACTTCACAAGCAGTGAAGCAGGCCTGCAGATGTCTATCTTTGTCTCTCCCTCTCTGTCTCCCCTTCCCTCTCTATTTCTCTCTGTCCTATCCAACAGAGACAACAACAAGGATAAGTACAATAAAAAGGGCAACAAAAAGGAATAAATAAATAAACTAAAAAAAGATGATTTTGTATATCTTGCCTGTATAAGAATTTTCAACTGAAAAATCCAGCATCATGAGTTTAAAAAATAGTCAAGGTCTGTCTATTGATTATTATTATTTTTTTGATTGAGTAAAATTAGAGGCTAAGAATGTGGAGATAGTTTTTGGTTTTCCTTTAACCTTGATAGTTTGTATAAAATACCCTACTGTATATATACATATATGTGTGTATATACAGTATATATATATATACATATATATATATATATATAAAGTTATCCGATTTTTATTACTGGTTTAATTAATTTCCAGAACTATTCTCAGCTATGGCTTGTAGTTGTGTGGGGAACTGAACCTAGGACTTTGGAGATTCAAGAATTAGGATATATTCGCATAAGCATTATGCTACCTCTCCCATCCATATTAATATCAGGATTATTATTATTACTATTATTTTACCAGAGCACTGATCATTTCTGGTTTATGGTGGGATGAAGGATTGAACCAGGGACTTAGGAGTCTCAGACATGAGAGTCTCTTTGCATATCCATTATGCTATCTACCCCGGCCCTTAACTTCATTATTTTCTATGCTTCAATGAACTTATGTGGTGCTCTGGTTTCTTTCTTTCTCTTGTTCTCTCATTCTCTCAAAGGGCTTAATTTATAAAATAAATATATTAAAATTTATCTCACTACACAAAAATTCATAATTTTATTTTGTCATCATTAACAAAAGTGAGAACAGAAATATATAGAAATAGAAGTATTGTATGCTATTGAAGCTAATGTAATTTTAATTTAAATATATTGATATACATTCAATATTTCAATTGAAATCTCATGATGATTAGTAATAAATAACTTAAAATTTACACAAAATAAGTGAGATACTAGTCTTTCATTAAAAGTTCAAACTATCTAATCAGTACACAGAAGATAAGAGAGTGAGTTTGAAAAACTATTGCCAGCACAATTTGAAAGAGATCCATTATAGACATTATGGGCATAGTTCACTGGAAAGAACACACACACACACACACACAGAAAGAAAAACAACTATAAGCAATGCAAATAGTATCTGAAAATGGATCAAAGACCTAAATAGAAAAACTAACGCCATAGCACTTTTAGACGATATAAAAATAAATAATAATGAATTTGGCTTTGGCAATGGATTGTTAAATAGGGCATCAAATATATTGAGTAATAAAACAAACAAAAATGAACTGTATCAAAATTAAAAACCATAAAGGACATCACTAACACCAGACAATGAAACCCCCAAACTCCTATTTCCTTATGTCCTTTGATATTTTTGATTTACATCAAGCTTTGTTTTTCTTTCTCTACCTCACCTTACTGGTTTAACCCTTATGCTTCTCACAAATGCCTTTGGATAATTAAGTTGCCTGCATCATGGAGACTAATTGTTTTGACATTTATGGATCGCATCAATTCTTGTCATACCAGCCCCCTACCAGAGGGGCAGGCTGACCTTTAAGAAACCTGTAATTTCTGATGTATTTGAAAAAAAAATTTTTTTTAAACTCTCTATATAAACCCAAACCCACCTACAAAATAAATGAGTTTTTGTACCAGAATATTCCCATGCCTTCTGTCTGAATCTCTGGGCCTCTTAGAGCCAGAGAGGGAGGGTCGGTGACTTATCTCCTGACTGGATCCACTCCACAGGAGTGCCAGCACTTGGGTATGCTTGTTCTGTGCTCTACCTGCTAAGTTAACTTTCTGGCCATTATATATGATTTATAATGTAAATGATATGTTAGTACAATGAAAGGTACATAAACATGGCTAATAACAGATATTTGTGTACTGGAGTATATGCCAGGTTTGTAACTTCTTTAAATAAAAGGTGAATTTTTGTGAATAAAAAGGAAGGAAGATTGGCATAAGGATCCCGGTTTGAGGCGCTGCTGCCCCACTTGCAGGGGGGTCGCTTCACAAGTGGTGAAGCAGGTCTGCAGGTGTCTTTCTCTCCCCCTCTCTGTCTTCCCCTCTTCTCTCAATTTCTCTCTGTCCTATGCAACAATAACAATAACAACAACAACAACAAGGGCAACAAAATGGGAAAAATGACCTCCAGGAGCAGTGGATTTGTGCTGCAGGTTCCGAGCCTCAGAGATAACCCTGGCGGCAAAAGCAAGCAAACAAACAAACAAAAACCTACCATATGACCCAGTAATTATATTCCTATGGTTCAGTGTGTAGGAAATGAAATCATTTTCTCAAAGAGAGTATTTCCTTGTTCACTGCAGCATTATTTATAAGGCAGTAGCCTGAGAGTTCATCAATGAGTGAATAAATCAAGCAAATGTGTATAGTCTACACACTTGCTTGTATACTTGTACAGTATATAAAAATGTAATATTGTTCAGTGTTTAAAAGAAAGATATGTCATTTACATCAATATAGATGAATTATTACTCATAAGCCTATTTGTCAATAATAATTCAATAAAACTAGAAAAATAGGCCTGGGAGAAAATAAAGTTTGGTACAAGAAGTCATATGGGGCTTTTGTTGCAGTCACCTAGAAAGGAGATAAAAACAGCCTGTGACCAAACAAAGCTAGTTACACAAAGGTATCTGATCAGATTTTAGAAAAAATAATTTCCAAGATCAAGTTTCATCTAAGATAAACTTTAAAATTTCTTGAGGTAATATTCTGTAGGTTAGGGCCAGGCAGTGGCACCCCTAGTTAAGTGCACACACCACAGTGTGCAAGGACCTAGGTTCAACCCCCAGGTCCCCAACTGCAGTTTCATGAGTGGTGAAGCAGGGCTCCAGGTGTCTCTCTGTATCTCTCCTTTTCTATATCCCCCCTCCCCTCTCAATTTCTTTCTGTCTCTATCCAATAACAAATAAATAAATATGAACAAATCTTAAAGAATTTAAATAAAAACATATTCTGTAGGTTGCTAACAGGAGTAGATACAATAGTAGTAAGCTTTCCTTCTGTTATTTCCCTATGTCAACCCTTCTGAATCAGCTTAATGCCTCAGACATTTATGATACCAGTGAGTTCAACATTTTCATTTTATTGAGTTAGAGAGGAGAAAGCATAAAAGGGAGAGCCAGAGGGAGGATGAGATGAGACACTACAGTCCAGGTTCTATGGTGCCTGTGTGGTGCTGGGTCTTAAAGTCAGAACCTCACATGTAATTAGGTGCTTGCTGTACTGGTTAATATTAATTACGATTAATATTAATAATAATATAAATCATTTCTATGATTATTATTATTTCAAATAGAGACAGAGAGAGGGAGGGAAAAACATGGCACTGAAGCTTCCTTCTCTATGGAGTCTGTGTTTAGATCTGTGTTGCACATAGGACAATTATTATTACTTTATTGAGTGAATGTTGGTGTAATGTCTATGTCATTTTGCGTGAAAAATTTCAATGCTCTTCAAATTGTGTTTTATCTACCCCACCACCCCATCTCCCAAGATACCAAAGTCCCTCCCTCGCAATTTACTGAGCTCACTCTACCCCTAATTTTTCCTGTGTTCTCTCCCACTGATAAGCACCTTAATTCTGTTGATCACCCTTATATTTTTTTTGTCCTCTGAAGATGTCCTAACCATTCAGGGCTGACTTTTTCATAAATGGAGGGAGACAGAGAGAGAGAAAGAGAGAGAGAGACATCAAAATTCCCTCTGTTATCCAGTATGAACCAGGCCCCAACTTTATATAGTCTCTAATACTAATCATTACATAAAAGAATTTACAATATAACTTTACAGGCATGTATAAACAATTTACCACAGCTATCTCAATATAATCATAGATACAAGAGTTATTTGTACTTTGAAGAACAAAAATACTTGTTAATGATAATAGTCCTAAAGAGCCAAGTGATTCTGAGTGGGTCTTTGGAACCCAAGAGATAGGTGAGCATATGCTAGTGGAGAAAACAGATCATCTTGCTTGCCTGGGAAATTCTGCTAGTCTGTTCCTATTGTCAGCATTGTCCTCTCTTATAATGAAGGATATCACTCATGAACACAATGTGCCAAGGGTCACAGAAGTGCAAAGTTAGATGACCTACTAATCTTGGTCTTATATATAACTTCTATGATTCTTAGTAGCAGTACAAAGAACACAGAATCTGATGGAAGTCAAGTCAAATGGGTCACTGACAAGAGAAGTCCCATAAATGGGGATTTATTTCTAGACCATCTTTAATCTCAGCAATACTTGAGTCACAGTGCCAACATGAGAAAACTGATAGTGGAATGCTGTCTCTCAAAAAGACATAGTGAGATCAGTCTACATTTCTGGGGAAATGAGAATCTTCCAGTGCTGGAGTCATGTTGCTAAATGAAGGAACAGTACATAGGAATTTGGTGGTAAGAACGCATGACCAACTTGAGAGACTCCAAAATTTCTCCACAGAAAAATGGCATCATTCAATTTCTCAGCTTCACAAGATCCTCTGCAGTCACTCTCTACTTTTAAGTCTTTGGTTCTAAGTCATGGCTTCCTAGAAAGAAAATATGCCTATCTGATGTGAACTCAAAAACCTTCTAGTAAAGTGCTGGCAAGAGTTCTTCATATTGCCATTTAAAAATAATGGCCAAAATCAAGCAAGATTATACTGGACAAAACCTGTGAATTCTGAATATAAGTATATGAAATAAACTTCTATATTAATTTCAAAAATCAAAATGCCTAACCATCAAAATATGCACATGTACACACATATCTCTGAAAGGAAAGATTGCAAATAGGCTTAAGGAATAGCCTATGAACTCTAAGTAAGAACAATGAAATGTGAATTAATGATTCCACCACAAGCTTGTCTCTGTTCACCTTTTCCAGATAAACACACTTTCTACAAACCCTATCTAAATTTATTCATCCTAACTCATGTCTACTTATTTGACATTTTTGCCTAGTGAAATGCCACTCACATCAAGTTTTATGATTGTGAGTTCTAACAAATAAGTATTTATCATTCTTTCTCAGTTTTCATAGATATTTATTCCATGTACCTACCATGCTTTTGGTTTTTGAGAACAGTGACTTTTAGTTGTCTGGCATATAATAGTTGAAATGACATATAAAGAGAACCTAGAGTATCATTCTTTCAAGATACTTTTCATCATCAATCTTACTATAAAAAACAATAAGCAGAAGGACTTATTAAGAGATGTGTTAAAATGGACTATAAACCAAAGAAATGACAGACACACACACACACACTAAAACCCCAAATTCATTGAACTCAGGCATAGCTTGGGTAGAATGGAACATGATAATTACTTTAACATTTTATACTCTAAAATACAAATGAGATGTGCAAATGTTGCACATAATATAGATTATGTCACAGTCATTAAAAGCTACTCTGAATAAAATGTTAATATTATTAAAGATAATAAGTTTGATTTATATTCATACACACACAACATGAGCACTTTTGTGATTATATACATTTCAATATATTTAGAGCTATCCATTTTTTTCTGTCAAATATTTCAGACTTGTTTTCTTAATAAAATGGGACCATGAATATTCAGAAGTATTATTTTTCTTTTTTATTATTGACACAAGGGTTATCAATAGGGCTTGGTGCTAGCATTATGAATCCACTGCTCCTGGCAGCCATTTTTTCCTTTATTTTATTTTATTTTATTTTATTTTATTTTATTTTATTTATTAGATAGGCCAGTGAGAAATTGAGAGAGGCTAGGGAGACAGAGACAGGGATAGAAAGAGAGACACATGCAGACCCATTTTTTCTGCTCCCAAAGCACCCCCATCCATACACACTGGTGGGTTATGGGGGCTTGAATTTGTGTCCTTGCCTTTGGTAATATGTGTGCCTAACAGGTGTGCCATTGCCAGGCCCCCAGCAGCATTCATTTTTACATATACAAACCAATAGTTCTACCATATTTAATAAAATTAATCTATATCTTTGATGCTCTTTTTTTTTTCCATCTTAGTTACTAGATCTGGAAAAAAATAAGATCTCTCAGTCTCTGTATGCTATGTTCCAAAGCAACCTTGGACATCAAACAATAGTTAAAATATAAATCTTAATCACCATCTTCTTTACTTTTCAGTTGTGTTATGACTAGGAAGTATCCCATGTAAAACATGACAATTTATCTTAAAAACTGAACACACTGATGGTTTTTAAAAAGTACACATTTAGGGGAGGGGGTGGGATATGGAGATTGGGTGGTGGGAATTGTGTGGAGTTGTACCCCTCCTACCCTATGGTTTTGTTAATTAATCCTTTCTTAAATAAAATAAAATAAAAAGTACACATTTAAATGATTGTGATAACTTTCAGGATTTTTCAAGTAAATTATGACACTTCTAGTCTTAAGAGGTCATGAAATTGGGTTATCTTTTCTCTTAAATAAATTTTCTTTGCTACTGGCAAGACATTCTAATTTAAAACTGCTTTCATATTAAACTATAAATCAAGTGCGTAGAGAAATTCTGACAGTTTTTTGCATAGCAATTGGTAAAATGTGCAGAAAACAAATCAAAACAAAACATAAAGCAAACTGTGACATATTGAAATTTCTCCTGATTCTGTATATACCAGGGCAGCTGTTTCCCTTAGCAATGTCATGCTGGTTGGAATCCCCTTAGGCTTCACAATGTCTAAACTGCAGCAGTTATGGTCATTACAATGCTTATGATTTGAATACTGAATGATGTATCAATGTCAGCACATGTTAAAGGGAATTTGGGAACTGGATAATTGGTCCTAGAGGTATAAATATACTTTTCTATTCAGTTGTCTAAGTTTCAAAGTTTAAGCTTTATATCTCAGACAACTGAAGAACAAAAAAAAGTTTCTTTCTGATGTTCTAGGTTAACAATATTCAGCGCAAGGTATCAATCCTTAAAACAGGTCTCCTCACTCTAAAATTCTGTTTACGATAAAGTGAATGAATTCCAACAGACACAGTCTCTGCAGTCAAAAAACTCACATCCTGCCTAAGGATATAAATACTGAGATTATTAGTTGTGAGATGTTTATTACATAAATGTCCACAAAATTTTTTAGCTTCTCAGAGGATTGCCCAGAGTCAATAATTATATAGCTTTGGTTAGGGAGAAATGTTTTCATGGAGGAAAAGACATTGAAGGAAATTCTTTCTTTGTGTGTGTGGTAAAGTGTTTCATTTATTTATTTGTATTTAATATTTTATTTATTCTGATGAAAAAGATACAGAAAAAATGACCTGAACATTGCTCAGTTCTGGTTTATGGTGGTTCCGGGGGGTTGAACCCGGGAACTTTGGGCTGTTTGACATAACCATTATGCTGTTCCCATCCTTTTTATTTGTTGTTGTTGTTGTTATTATTATTATTATCATTTCTTAACAAGAGTGTTGCTCAACTCTGACTTATTGCAGAGATGGGGATTGAACTTGAGACTCTGGAGCCTTAGACATGAAAGCTTTTTTGCATAGCTGTTATATACTAACTTCCCAAACCTTTGAGCAGTTTCTTAAAAACAAACAAACAACAACAACAAAAAACAATACATTTTCTAGGAATCTGGGTTAAAAGTTGGAAAAGAAAAATTAGAGTACAAAGATAGCTTGAGAAATGAAGACAAAGAGCCAGAACTATTGGAGTGGGGGGAGGATCATGAGAAATAAATCTTGTTATTTTTCAATTATTTGTAATGATAAAATATATTTCATTTCCACATTATGCAGTACTAACAACTACAGAGGAAATATTCCTAGTACACAGTTGCTAGGTAAAGTACTTTGTTCTGTTTTTAGAGATTCTTTTTAAAAAATATTTTAATTTATATTTAATTGTGCTTGGATAGGGAGAGAGAGAAATTGAGAAGGGAGGAGGGAGATAGAGAAAGAGACAGAGCAACACATGCAGCACTGCTTCACCACTTAAGAAATGTTCCCCCTGCAGGTGGGGATGGGTGCTTGAGCTTGGGTCCTTGTGCACATTAATGTGTGCACTTAACCAGGAGTGCCACCACCTGGCCTGCTAAAGATCTTTTCTTTTTCTTTCTACCCCTTTATTTTCTCTTTTAGTTTGTATTAGTGGTTTACAAGATTATAAGATTACAAAGGCTCCATACCACACTTGCCACAAAAGTTCTATGACACCATTCCTGCACAATGTTCTTGAGCCAGTTATTTAACTGCTGAGTTGGTGTCCTCATTTTTTTTTTGAACTGGGAGAATAATCCAGACAATCTTTGTGATACTCAATATTGATACTATTATTATGTTGACTGTGAATATTAAGGCTAATATTTGTAATATTATTTTGATGAATTTGATTGATTTGCATATGAAAACCCGCACCTGCATTAGTTTTCATGTTCCCAGACTATATCAACGATGAGTTTAAGGTAGTTAGCATGCCACGTGCGCTTAACCCACTGGCTATTGCCCGACTCTCCTTTGATTTCTTAAAAAGAGAAGAGGCTCAATATGGTGGTATGGTAGAAATCTTAATTTACCTGTCTTTGCTCATAATATATATTCAAATGCAGATGAAATACGTTACATGAAAGGAGACCTAAGGGTTTTCAGCTGTTAGTAAATTGTCAAGTAAGGATTCAGGTAATATTTTGGGGCATGCTATTTTTAGACATTATAGATAAAGTCAATAACAAAATAATCATGATAATACAATGGCATTTTATTGAGGGGCTGAATAAAAATAATTTGCCATTGTTACTTTCTGGATTTTACCATTATTCAAAAATAAAATATGAAGATCCTTGCAAATATTAAGTTTCTCTTTTATAAGTTATGTTTGCTGAGTTGCCATTTTAATAAACCCAGATTAAAGAGAATGGCTAGATATAACACATTCACTAAAAACTTGCACTAGGTGGTGGAACACCCAATTGAGTATGCACACTACAATTTATATGGCCCTGGGTTCAAGCTTCTGATCTCCATGCTTCACAAATGGTAACACAGTGCTGCAGGTTTCTGTCACCCTCTCTCTACCTCCTTCTTTCCTCTTGATTTCTCTATTCAATAAGCAAAATATAAAAAACCTGAAAACTAGCATAAGCACATTATCTTAATCTTGATATGTATAGCAGACAGAAAACTCACCAATAAGGGTTGGCTATTATTTGTATAACTATTTGTATTTGTATATGTATTTGCCTGACTATCTATCATAAAAGTTAGTTCATGAGTGTGGAGAGAGGTCACTGGCCAGAACTTTATCTTGCCAGGCCCATGCTCACTCACATGCAGGGATCACATGGGAGCATTGGCAATGTGGATTATTTCAGTGTCCTGGTCTCATTCTCACATGGGAGCATTAGCACTGTGGATTATTTCAGTGTCCTGGTCTCATTCTCTCTCTCTCTCTCTCTGTGTGTGTGTGTGTGTGTGTGTGTGTGTGTGTGTGTGTGTGTGTCTGTCTCTCTGTCTCTCTCTCTTTCTCTCTCTTTCTCTCTCTCTGTGTCTCTCTCTTTTTCTGTCACCCTCCTCCCCTCCTTTCTCTCTGAAATAAAAAATAATTGAAAAATTTAAACTGGCAGCAGTAGAATTATATATGCATAAGTCCCTTATACTACATCATTTTTGTCCTTGTTTAAAGGAATTTTCCTCTCTTAAAATAAGTGACAGTATTGTACTGTGCCATTACTATACATCCATTTCATTAGAATCCATTATCCAATATAACTATTTTATCCTTGATAGACTACTGAATGATAATGCCTGATATTTCTCTGATGAAATTTTTTTCCCCTAATCATTAACAGCTATGCATTATACCGGGCAAGTTATAAATTCTTTGTTATCTCTATTGTTGTCTCTGGTCCCCAGAGATGTTTTGGTCATAGCAGGGTTAATGCAGATAGTGGTCAAAAAGTCTTTAGGCTAATACTAAGACTGTCATATCTGACATACCTGAGTTATACCTACATCTTTGAGGTAAAGGTCAGGATTTATAGAGAAAACAGAAAACTCATAATGATTAAAATTGGAAGTAACAAGTCTGATTATTTCTGTATGGTATTTATGTATAACCAATAAGATGTTTTACAAGACATAGCTGTATGCACACATGCCCGATACATAAGGTGGACAAGAAGCCCTCTCAAGAGATTGGAGAATTAGGAGGCAAACACAGGCAGAAGTTTAGGAGACACACATGTGGGAAACATTTCATCAGAACCTCATGGAACCTATGTTAGAGAGATAGTTGATAATACCTCTTTTTCCTCACTTCTTTTTTTAAAATATTTATTTATTTCCCCTTTTGTTGCCCTTGTTGTTTTATTGTTGTGCT
>NW_026647407.1:0-135436 GCF_950295315.1 Erinaceus europaeus | reverse complement strand
AGGAGGAGTTGCGTGGGCGGGCCTCAGAGAGCAGCCCACCAATGAGAGCCTGGGTGCTGGCTCTGGGTGGGCGTACCCCTGGAGGTCAGCCAATCAGGGTCCAGCGGAAGTGCCTGGGGGGCGGTCCCTCGTGAGGCTGTCCAATGAGCGCCTGGGGCGGGCCTCGTGGGCGGAGCCCAGGAGGCTGGCCAATCATGGGGCAAGGGCGGTGACCTTCCTGGGCGTGCCTTACGAACTGGCCTATCAGAGGGCGCCCCTCAGACAGCAGCCCGCCAATGGGAGCCAAGAGAAGGCTGGCTGGGGGCGTGTCCCTGGGACACCAGGCCAATCAGAGGCGAGCGGAAGTGGCTGGTGGGCGGGCCTTCCGGAGGCTGCCCAATCACCGTGATGCAGGGCCGTGTGGGCGGTGCTCAAGGCCGCTGGCCAATCACTGACTAGGGGCCCGGACCCTCCTGGGCGTGTCCAAGCACACTGGCCAATGAGATTGCTGGTGGGGTTCTGGGCGTGGCCTAGGCTTCTGGCCTATCAGAGCCTGGCTGGCGCCCTGTGGGCGGGCCTTCTGAAGGAATCCCGCCAATGGGAGCTCAGAGCTGGCCTTAAAAGGCTGGGCGTGCTTCCAGGAAATGCGAAGCAGGGTTCAGCCCAGGGCCCTGCCTTGCAGAAGCTGTCCAGTGCGCATGTGTATAACTCCGTTTGTGCCTGTGCCTCTGTGGATTTGTGTGTGTGTGTGTGTGTGTGTGGGTGTGTCTGAGGGAGGGAGAGAGAGAGAGAACAACAGAATCACTGTGGCACAGGTGATTTTGTGCAAAACACTTGGCACATTCTGATTTACAGCTCAATATTGACACCAGGGCAGCTCTCCTTGGCCCTTGGTCACTTTTCTTCTTTTCAGATGTAAAGACACTGAAGAGGGAGAGGTTTTTGCCCTGAGGCTTGCACTGGGAACTAGCAGCTGCCCTGTTTGTGTTGCCAGACTAGGAAACCTGTGGTGCCTGTCCATGTGGAGAGTCTCCTGGATGAGTTCCTTCTCGAGGCTTTTTCGCTCGGTCCCGTTGGAGCTGCATATAGCTAATGATTTGGAGATTTTATTCCTTTGGACAATTCTTTTCCTGATGCAAAGTTTCTCTCCAGATTTTAGCAATCAATTGTGTGAATGTCACATCGAATCCATTGTAGAAAATAACTACATCAGTGTCTCTCTCTCTCTTTCTCTCTCTCTCTCTCACTCTCTCTCTCTATATATATATATATATGTAGGTAACATGTAGAGGTCTGAAAATATTTTTTAGCTAGAGACCTGCACAGCTCTGGATTAGGGTAGCAATGTGGATACACCTGGCCCTTCTGAGCCACAGTCATGAGAGACATCTCACAGAGCCATATCGTATATCACTCTACAAATCTCTCTCAGCACAAACTACCACTGCCAAATCATCTACTTCCCTCTTGCTCCTTTTGTCCACCGAGTCTTATCCCAAAACTGTAAATCAAAGAAGAAATAGACATAGTGCAGTTCCCTGCACACAGGACAGGCTGAGGCTGGACCAGGGAGATGCAATACGCCAGCCTGCATCTTGGCTGGAGGATCACTATGCTTACTTCGAATTTGGAGAGGCGAGGGCAGTTTTGGAGAGTGGGCTGCCGGCCAAGGGTTGCTTCTCAGAGTGGCTAAGACCTAGATGTTCTAAGTGTTACCTTTCCTCACAAACATAAAATAGCAATGCCACTTGTAAGAAGTATGCATGGGCATGGAGGGTTTGTCTTCAGTGCTCTGGCACTGATCAACACAGGGCCAGAATTTCAGTCCTTGTCTGTCTCTGTCATTCTGTCTCTCTGACTGTCTCTACGTGCCTTCTTCACTGGGCCCTTACTGGAAGTCAGTGCATGCATCGTGAACTCAGCCTTCCTGGTGTTGAAATTTTCCTTTCTTTGCCCTTTGGATTATTTAGTCTCCTGCACATGGTGTAGTACAGAGGGGAACTGCGGAGACAGCGTTGCTGCTGCAGGTTCCAGGCATATGTCCATCTCCAGCTGCAGCTGTCCAGGCCCTCTGTGCTTGACTGCCATTCTCCAGGGCCCTGAGGCTGACACTCAGCCTCAATGCAGCCCTCCTCACCTTCCTGCACAGCATCCTTGTCCTTATTCCATGAGAGCCCCGGTCAAGGGAAGTGAAACTCGATCCCCCTGGCACACACACTGTGCTTTCCCTCTATTAAGCCAAATGGAAAGGATCTGTGGTACTGATGGCCACGCCAGTGTCCAGATTTCCCATGCAAAACGGAAGCTTCCAGTGTTCAGAAAGAGGGTGTTTTGATGGCTGTGAAATGTCTTTTCCAAGTGCCTCATGGTGTTTCAAATCCCTTTGAAACCTGAAGTTCTTTCTTGTATCTAGGGAATATTTTCACCACTGGCCAGAAGGGCCGCCCAACTAGGAGCACAGCTATCCCAGGGTCAGGAGGTCTGCCAGCCTGCTAGCTCCTGGAGGGATTCCTGAGTATGTCCTCAGGGCCCAAGTGTAAAAGGTGTTTCCAATTGCCTTTATTAGCAGCAGCCAGGCCCTCAGGTGAGGGGCGGGGCTGTGATCTTGACTGGAAGCCCCTAATTTGGCCAATGGAGGCATCCATCTTTTTTTGTCTGTCCATAGCAAGGGCCCGGGGAGTTTGTGCTTCCTGCAAGCAGAGCGACATTGTATGGGACACTCATGCAAGCCTACTTCTGGGAATCTCTCTGAGTGTGATGTGTGGACACCAGGACACCATGATCAGGGATGTGAGGCCACAGGAGCAATTGCCTTAGCCGGACCCAAAGGGTAGGTGTAAGGGGCCGGGTTCATCCACTATTGTTTGGTTCAACACACTTCCCATCTATGTGGAAACACAGCCCTTTCTGGGTACTTTCTGGGCTTGTAATCTGCTGCCTTGAGCAGTGGACAGAGAGCCTGGAGGCTGAGTAGGCAGCCAAACATGACTGGACAGGCTCATGCCCTTGAATTCTGAGGGGTGCCCCAGCTTCCCCAGTTGGCAGTGTTGGGATCATAGTGAGGCATGGCATTGAATCGGAACTCAGGAGAGTGAGACATGAGAGTCCCTTTGCATATGCATTCTTGCTTAGCCACAATCTGGGCTAGCTGGCTTGCCCTGACCAGATAGGTTCTCTGTACATAAGTTGCAGGAGAGGCTGGCTCCCTTGCCACCCATGCTCTGAGACTACTACAGGTGATCTCTGAACACACACAGACACACACAAACAGACAGACAGACACACACACACACACACACACACACACACACACACATTACTGTCAGGTCTGGTAGTAGAGCATATGGTGAAGGCTGGGGCTGTCTGGGGTCTGTGGGCATGAGAGCTGCTGCCTTACAATCTCTACAAGCCAGGTTTGAACCTGTCATCAATGAACACAGTGTAGGAGGTTTTTGAATTCGGGTCTCTTTCCAACTCATCTATTTCTCTTCTCGCCTTCTCTATCTCTAACTCTCACATGCTCTCACACACTCTGTCTTCACTCATTCATATTTTACTTAGATTCTTATTTTACGGACAGGCCCAGATAGACAAAGAGAGTAACCAGAGCACTGCTGAGCTCTGGCTTGTTGTGTTGGCGATTTCACCTAGGCTACTGGAGCCTCAGTTTGTAAGTCTTTCTGACACAAGCCATATTCTGTCTCCTCATTTCCATGCCAGTATCACTCAGAGTTTATAATAAAGATATACATACATGTATATATATATACATATAGATTTATATATCTGTCATGTTTAGAATGTTCGACCTATGTATTTGACCTTCTTTCAGAATTACCACATTTATAACAGCCTAGTTTCTCTGAAATAATTGGCCATATAGTTGGAGCAGGATTCAATACAATTATAAATAATAGAACCTTCCAGTAGCATTTCTAATCGTGTTTCTATTAGCATCCTTATTGTAATTATCATGGCCCAGATCTTCCCTCCTTTTTCTAGTGTAAGCTTCAATACGTATGTGTTTGTTTTCTTTCTCCGGAAATCTTAATGTCCCTGGACCCTGAAGTGTTAGGGAATTTTTGAAGCAGCCCTGTTTCTCAGCAGATGGTTTCTATGTTTCTGCTGTCATCAGGTCTTCTTGTGGTTTTTGTTTTTATTTATTTTTATTGTTTCAAGTCCTCCTAGATTATCCCCATTTATTTGCATATTTATTTATTTAGTCAGGTATCACATGTGGCATCATTTCTTCTGCTTGAGAGATTTTCTCTTATAACTGAAGGGAACTTTGGATGCACAATACATTTCCTGGGGCAAATACTACACACATATGGTGAAGGCTTGGGTTGTCTGGGGTCTGTGGGCATTAGAGCTGCTGCGTGACAATCTCTACAACCCAGGTTTGAACCTGTCATGAATGAACACAGCCTAGGGGGTTTTTGACTTCTGGTCTATTTCCAACTCTTCTTCTATTTCTCTTCTCGCCATCTCTGTCTCTGACTCTCACAGGCTCTCTCTCACTCTGTCTGAACTCAGGAATATTTTACTTATATCCTTATTTTATTGACAGGCCCAGATATTCAAAGAGAGTGGCCAGAGCACTGCTGAGCTCTGGCTGGTTTTTATTTGTGATTTCACGTAGGCTACTGGAGCCTCAGATTTGTAAGTCTCTCTGACTTTAGCCATATTCTGTCTCCTCATATCCATGGCAGTATCTCTCAGACTTTATAATAAAGATATACATCCATATACATATATAAATATACATATATATCTCTGTCATTTTTAGAATTGTCAACCTATGTAATTGATCTTAATCAGAATTACCACATTTACAACAGGTTCCTTTTTCCCTACTAATTGGCCACATAGTTGGAGCAGGATTCAATACAATTATAAATAATAGAACCTTCCAGTAGCATTTCTAATAGCATTTCTATCAGCATCCTTATTTTAATTATCATAGTACAGAACTTGCCTCCTTTCTCTAGTGTAAGCTTCAATACATATGAGTTTCTTTTCATTCTCCCGAAATCTTAATTTCCCTGGACTCTGAAGGGTCTCGGAACTTTTGAAGCAGCCCTTGATTCTCAGCAGATGGTTTCTATGTTTCTGCTGTCATCAGGTCTTCTTGTGCTTTTTGTTTTTATTTTTCATTTGTTTCAAATCCTCCTAGATAACCCCCATTTATTTGCATATTTATTTATTTATTTGGTTCTATATTACATGAGGGGTCCATTCTTCTGCTTGATAGATTTTTCTCTTATAATTGAAGGGAAGTTTACACTCACAATACATATCCTGTCGTAAATACTACACACATATGGTGAAGGCTGGGGTTGTCTTGGGTCTGTGGACAGGAGACTGCTGCCTTACAATCTCTACAACCCAGGTTTGAACCTGTCATGTATGAACACAGAGTGGGAGCTTTTGGACTTCTGGTCTCTTTCCAACTCTTCTATTTCTCTTCTTGCCTTCTCTGTCTCTGACTCTCACAGGCTCTCACTCACTCTGTCTGCACTCATTAATATTTTACTTATATATTATTTGACTGACAGGCCCAGATATACAAAGCGAGTCACCAGGGCCCGGCTGAGCTCTGGATTGTTTTGTTGGCGATTTCACCTAGGTTTCTGGAGCCTCAGCTTTGTAAGTCTCTCTGGCACAAGCCATACTCTGTCTCCTCATAGCCATGCCAGTATCCCTCATAGTTGATAATAAAGATCCACATACATATATGTACATATACATATATATATATATATATATATCAGACATTTTTAGAATTGTTGACCTTTTTATTTGATCTGAATGCAGAATTACCGCATGTATAATAGCCTCCTTATTCATAAATAATTGGTCACATAGTTGGAGAAGGATTCACTACTATTATAAATTATAAACTTTCCAGGAGCATTTCCAAGAGCCTTTCTATCAGTATCCTTATTGTAATTATCATAGCACAGAACTTGCCTCCATTTTCTAGTGTAAGCTTCAAATCATATGCGTTTCTTTTCATTCTCGGAATTCGTCATTTGCCTGGACCCTGTGTGTCAGGGAATTTTTGAAGCAGCCCTCTGTTTCTCAGCAGACGTTTTCTATATTTCTGCTGTCATCAGGTCTTCCTGTGGTCTTTGTTTTTATTTTTTTCAAATCCTCCTAGATTATTCCCATTTATTTGCATATTTATTTATTTATTTCGTCCGATATCACATGAGGGGTCATTTCTTCTGCCTGATAGATTTTTCTCTTATAATTGAAGGGAACTTTTGACACACAATACATTTCCTTTTGCAGATACTACACACTACTACAACTGCTACTGCACTGTATTTGACAGTGACATCCAATGCATAATGGATTAGTATTGCATGGCTCTAGAGAATGTTCACTATTTAACCTACAATGTTTTTAACCTCACAAACATTTATTCTGTTCTTTCTTGGGGGATGAATGGTTTACAGTCAACAGTTCCATGTAATAGTGGGCACGGGGGGGTAATGTTTCCCACTATCCCTGTATTTCTGTACATCCTTTGTAACTTTCTTATTGAGGAGAAGCAAACAGTCATAAATTGAGAGAGCAGGGCCCAAGCAGGAAGAGAGACAGAGAGACAGCTGCAGCTCTGATTTGTCACTAGCCCAGCTTTTCCCTAGCTGGGTAAGTGTGACCAGGGGCTCCAAACAGGGTCCTGGGATTCCACATAGTTCCCTGGCAGCTCCACCAGCTGTCCCTCCAACCCATGCTCCCTTCGTTGTCCATGTAACTATAGATCTGCTCTAGGCATTTCTCACCTTCATATGCCAGAAACTTAACACTTCTCCCCTCCACCCATGAAACTTTGACCTTTTGCTAGGGTGCAAAACAGCAACTCCAATCCAAGTTATTTTCGGGACAAGTGTGTACGTCTCTGTGGGAAGGTGTGTGTGTGTGTTTGTGTGTGTGTAAGTGTGCATAAGTGTGTTTCAGTTATGATTACCGCTGTTGTTTCTTTATTCCTGACGCAGGGACTTAGGAACTGGGTTGTGTTATGACAAAGGAAGTTTCCACTGCACAGGTGGTTTTTCAAGTATGAATGGCACATTGGATTGTGGACACTGTTGTGCATTTTCCCAGGTGGTCCTCAGATGGGTTCTTTCCTTTGCTATTCCCATGCTGTGTGTAATTTTCTGGGTAGACTCAAAGAGGAGTGGCATGGGGAGCTCAGCTGCATTCTGCTGTGTGTCCACAAGGTGGCGGCAAAGACCATAGTTGAGTGTAGTGATTCTGTGGAATGAGGAGAACTCTAGGATTTTTGGCCCGTGGACAGCAGGGTTGAAATTGACATAGAGTGCCCTAGACATCTGTTCTTTCCTGTGGGGTGGGGGGATCCCCCATTTGGCTTTGCAAGTGGAAGGGGTTTCTCTCTTTGTCTGGGATGACTCTACTGGGAGCTTGTGAATCCCTGTGCTCAGCTGCATTCTGCTGGGTGTCCACAAGAGGGCAGCACCAGGGCGGGACTAAGGCTCCATGGGGCAAGTGCCCTGAGGCACTGGGCTAGGAGAGTGGCGACAGTGTTTCTGGGTGTGCCCCAAGAGCATGGCCAGCCTAGCGCAGGCAGGCAGTGTCCTAAGGACGGGCCCAGATAGGAGCTGTGGGGGTCGTGTTTGCAGAAACAGGGCCTTCAGTGGATGGCAGAAAGTCCCCGGGGGCGGGCCTCAGAGCCTGTGCCCAATGAGCCTGAGGGGAGGGTCCAGTGGGTATTCATAGAGACAGCGGGCCAATCAGAGAGGAGGAACGTCACCCTCAGGGGCGTGAAGCAAGAGCTGGCCAATGAGAACAGAGGAGGAGTTGCGTGGGCGGGCCTCAGAGAGCAGCCCACCAATGAGAGCCTGGGTGCTGGCTCTGGGTGGGCCTACCCCTGGAGGTCAGCCAATCAGGGTCCAGCGGAAGTGCCTGGGGGCGGGCCCTCAGGAGGCTGTCCAATGAGCGCCTGGGGCGGGCCTCGTGGGCGGAGCCCAGGAGGCTGGCCAATCATGGGGCAAGGGCGGTGACCTTCCTGGGCGTGCCTTAGGAACTGGCCTATCAGAGGGCGCCCCTCAGACAGCAGCCCGCCAATGGGAGCCAAGAGAAGGCTGGCTGGGGGCGTGTCCCTGGGACACCAGGCCAATCAGAGTCAAGAGGAAGTGGCTGGTGGGCGGGCCTTCCGGAGGCTGCCCAATCAGCGAGCTGCAGGGCCGTGTGGGCGGTGCTCAAGGCCGCTGGCCAATCACTGACTAGGGGCCCGGACCCTCCTGGGCGTGTCCAAGCACACTGGCCAATGAGATTGCTGGTGGGGTTCTGGGCGTGGCCTAGGCCTCTGGCCTATCAGAGCCTGGCTGGCGCCCTGTGGGCGGGCCTTCTGAAGGAATCCCGCCAATGGGAGCTCAGAGCTGGCCTTAAAAGGCTGGGCGTGCTTCCAGGAAATGCGAAGCAGGGTTCAGCCCAGGGCCCTGCCTTGCAGAAGCTGTCCAGTGCGCATGTGTATAACTCCGTTTGTGCCTGTGCCTCTGTGGATTTGTGTGTGTGTGTGTGTGTGTGTGTGTGTCTGAGGGAGGGAGAGAGAGAGAGAACAACAGAATCACTGTGGCACAGGTGATTTTGTGCAAAACACTTGGCATATTCTGATTTACAGCTCAATATTGACACCAGGGCAGCTCTCCTTGGCCCTTGGTCACTTTTCTTCTTTTCAGATGTAAAGACACTGAAGAGGGAGAGGTTTTTGCCCTGAGGCTTGCACTGGGAACTAGCAGCTGCCCTGTTTGTGTTGCCAGACTAGGAAACCTGTGGTGCCTGTCCATGTGGAGAGTCTCCTGGATGAGTTCCTTCTCGAGCCTTTTTCACTTGGTCCCGTTGGAGCTGCATATAGCTAATGATTTGGAGATTTTATTCCTTTGGACAATTGTTTTCCTGATGCAAAGTTTCTCTCCAGGTTTTAGCAACCAATTGTGTGAATGTCACATCGAATCCATTGTAGAAAATGACTACATCAGTGTCTCTCTCTCTCTTTCTCTCTCTCTCTCTATCTCTCTCTCTATATATATATATGTATGTAACATGTAGAGGTCTGAAAATATTTTTTAGCTAGAGACCTGCACAGCTCTGGATTAGGGTAGCAATGTGGATACACCTGGCCCTTCTGAGCCACAGTCATGAGAGACATCTCACAGAACCATATCGTATATCACTCTACAAATCTCTCTCAGCACAAACTACCACTGCCAAATCATCTACTTCCCTCTTGCTCCTTTTGTCCACCGAGTCTTATCCCAAAACTGTAAATCAAAGAAGAAATAGACATAGTGCAGTTCCCTGCACACAGGACAGGCTGAGGCTGGACCAGGGAGATGCAATACGCCAGCCTGCATCTTGGCTGGAGGATCACTATGCTTACTTCGAATTTGGAGAGGCGAGGGCAGTTTTGGAGAGTGGGCTGCCGGCCAAGGGTTGCTTCTCAGAGTGGCTAAGACCTAGATGTTCTAAGTGTTACCTTTCCTCACAAACATAAAATAGCAATGCCACTTGTAAGAAGTATGCATGGGCATGGAGGGTTTGTCTTCAGTGCTCTGGCACTGATCAACACAGGGCCAGAATTTCAGTCCTTGTCTGTCTCTGTCATTCTGTCTCTCTGACTGTCTCTACGTGCCTTCTTCACTGGGCCCTTACTGGAAGTCAGTGCATGCATCGTGAACTCAGCCTTCCTGGTGTTGAAATTTTCCTTTCTTTGCCCTTTGGATTATTTAGTCTCCTGCACATGGTGTAGTACAGAGGGGAACTGCGGAGACAGCGTTGCTGCTGCAGGTTCCAGGCATATGTCCATCTCCAGCTGCAGCTGTCCAGGCCCTCTGTGCTTGACTGCCATTCTCCAGGGCCCTGAGGCTGACACTCAGCCTCAATGCAGCCCTCCTCACCTTCCTGCACAGCATCCTTGTCCTTATTCCATGAGAGCCCCGGTCAAGGGAAGTGAAACTCGAATCCCCTGGCACACACACTGTGCTTTCCCTCTATTAAGCCAAATGGAAAGGATCTGTGGTACTGATGGTCACACCAGTGTCCAGATTTCCCATGCAAAACGGAAGCTTCCAGTGTTCAGAAAGAGGGTGTTTTGATGGCTGTGAAATGTCTTTTCCAAGTGCCTCATGGTGTTTCAAATCCCTTTGAAACCTGAAGTTCTTTCTTGTATCTAGGGAATATTTTCACCACTGGCCAGAAGGGCCGCCCAACTAGGAGCACAGCTATCCAGGGGTCAGGAGGTCTTCCAGCCTGCTAGCTCCTGGAGGGATTCCTGAGTATGTCCTCAGGGCCCAAGTGTAAAAGGTGTTTCCAATTGCCTTGATTAGCAGCAGCCAGGCCCTCAGGTGAGGGGCGGGGCTGTGATCTTGACTGGAAGCCCCTAATTTGGCCAATGGAGGCATCCATCTTTTTTTGTCTGTCCATAGCAAGGGCCCGGGGAGTTTGTGCTTCCTGCAAACAGAGCGACATTGTATGGGACACTCATGCAAGCCTACTTCTGGGAATCTCTCAGAGTGTGATGTGTGGACACCAGGAAGCATGAGCAGGGATGTGAGGCCACAGGAGCAATTGCCTTAGCCGGACCCAAAGGGTAGGTGTAAGGGGCCGGGTTCATCCACTATTGTTTGGTTCAACACACTTCCCATCTATGTGGAAACACAGCCCTTTCTGGGTACTTTCTGGGCTTGTAATCTGCTGCCCTGAGCAGTGGACTGAGATCCTGGAGGCTGAGTAGGCAGCCAAACGTGACTGGACAGGCTCAAGCCCCTGAATTCTTAGGGGTGCCCCAGCTTCCCCCATTGGCAGTGTTTGGATCATAGTGAGGCATGGCATTGATTCGGAACTCAGGAGAGTGAGACATGAGAGTCCCTTTGCATATGCATTCTTGCTTAGCCACAATCTGGGCTAGCTGCCTTGCCCTGACCAGATAGGTTCTCTGTACATAAGTTGCAGGAGAGGCTGGCTCCCTTGCCACCCATGCTCTGAGACTACTACAGGTGATCTCTGAGCACACACAGACACACACAAACAGACAGACAGACAGACAGACACACACACACACACACATTACTGTCAGGTTGGTAGTAGAGCCTATGGTGAAGGCTGGGGCTGTCTGGGGTCTGTGGGCATGAGAGCTGCTGCCTTACAATCTCTACAAGCCAGGTTTGAACCTGTCATCAATGAACACAGTGTAGGAGGTTTTTGAATTCTGGTCTCTTTCCAACTCATCAATTTCTCTTCTCGCCTTCTCTATCTCTAACTCTCACATGCTCTCACACACTCTGTCTTCACTCATTAATATTTTACTTAGATTCTTATTTTACTGACAGGCCCAGATAGACAAAGAGAGTTACCAGAGCACTGCTGAGCTCTGGCTTGTTGTGTTGGCGATTTCACCTAGGCTACTGGAGCCTCAGTTTGTAAGTCTTTCTGACACAAGCCATATTCTGTCTCCTCATTTCCATGCCAGTATCACTCAGAGTTTATAATAAAGATATACATACATGTATATATGTACATATAGATTTATATATCTGTCATTTTTAGAATGTTCGACCTATGTATTTGACCTTCTTTCAGAATTACCACATTTATAACAGCCTAGTTTTTCTGAAATAATTGGCCATATAGTTGGAGCAGGATTCAATACAATTATAAATAATAGAACCTTCCAGTAGCATTTCTAATCGTGTTTCTATTAGCATCCTTATTGTAATTATCATGGCCCAGATCTTCCCTCCTTTTTCTAGTGTAAGCTTCAATACGTATGTGTTTGTTTTCTTTCTCCGGAAATCTTAATGTCCCTGGACCCTGAAGTGTTAGGGAATTTTTGAAGCAGCCCTCTGTTTCTCAGCAGATGGTTTCTATGTTTCTGCTGTCATCAGGTCTTCTTGTGGTTTTTGTCTTTATTTATTTTTATTGTTTCAAGTCCTCCTAGATCATCCCCATTTATTTGCATATTTATTTATTTAGTCAGGTATCACATGTGGCATCATTTCTTCTGCTTGAGAGATTTTCTCTTATAACTGAAGGGAACTTTGGATGCACAATACATTTCCTGGGGCAAATACTACACACATATGGTGAAGGCTTGGGTTGTCTGGGGTCTGTGGGCATTAGAGCTGCTGCATGACAATCTCTACAACCCAGGTTTGAACCTGTCATGAATGAACACAGCCTAGGGGGTTTTTGACTTCTGGTCTATTTCCAACTCTTCTATTTCTCTTCTCGCCATCTCTGTCTCTGACTCTCACAGGCTCTCTCTCACTCTGTCTGAACTCAGGAATATTTTACTTATATCCTTATTTTATTGACAGGCCCAGATATACAAAGAGAGTAGCCAGAGCACTGCTGAGCTCTGGCTGGTTTTGTTTGTGATTTCACCTAGGCTACTGGAGCCTCTGATTGGTAAGTCTCTCTGACTTAAGCCATATTCTGTCTCCTCATATCCATGGCAGTATCTCTCAGACTTTATAATAAAGATATACATCCATATACATATATAAATATACATATATATCTCTGTCATTTTTAGAATTGTCAACCTATGTAATTGATCTTAATCAAAATTCACACATTTACAACAGGTTCCTTTTTCCCTACTAATTGGCCACATAGTTGGAGCAGGATTCAATACAATTATAAATAATAGAACCTTCCAGTAGCATTTCTAATAGCATTTCTATCAGCATCCTTATTTTAATTATCATAGTACAGAACTTGCCTCCTTTCTCTAGTGTAAGCTTCAATACATATGAGTTTCTTTTCATTCTCCCGAAATCTTAATTTCCCTGGACTCTGAAGGGTCTCGGAACTTTTGAAGCAGCCCTTGATTCACAGCAGATGGTTTCTATGTTTCTGCTGTCATCAGGTCTTCTTGTGCTTTTTGTTTTTATTTTTCATTTGTTTCAAATCCTCCTAGATAACTCCCATTTACTTGCATATTTATTTATTTATTTATTTATTTATTTGGTTCTATATTACATGAGGGGTCCATTCTTCTGCTTGATAGATTTTTCTCTTATAATTGAAGGGAAGTTTACACTCACAATACATATCCTGTCGTAAATACTACACACATATGGTGAAGGCTGGGGTTGTCTGGGGTCTGTGGACAGGAGACTGATGCCTTACAATCTCGACAACCCAGGTTTGAACCTGTCATGTATGAACACAGAGTGGGAGCTTTTGGACTTCTGGTCTCTTTCCAACTCTTCTATTTCTCTTCTTGCCTTCTCTGTCTCTGACTCTCACAGGCTCTCACTCACTCTGTCTGCACTCATTAATATTTTACTTTTATATTATTTGACGGACAGGCCCAGATATACAAAGCGAGTCACCAGGCCCCGGCTGAGCTCTGGATTGTTTTGTTGGCGATTTCACCTAGGTTTCTGGAGCCTCAGCTTTGTAAGTCTCTCTGGCACAAGCCATACTCTGTCTCCTCATAGCCATGCCAGTATCCCTCATAGTTGATAATAAAGATACACATACATATATGTACATATACATATATATATATATCAGACATTTTTAGAATTGTTGACCTTTTTATTTGATCTGAATGCAGAATTACCGCATTTATAATAGCCTCCTTATTCATAAATAATTGGTCACATAGTTGGAGCAGGATTCACTACAATTATAAATTATAAACTTTCCAGGAGCATTTCCAATAGCCTTTCTATCAGTATCCTTATTGTAATTATCATAGCACAGAACTTGCCTCCATTTTCTAGTGTAAGCTTCAAATCGTATGCGTTTCTTTTCATTCTCAGAATTCGTAATTTGCCTGGACCCTGTGTGTCAGGGAATTTTTGAAGCAGCCCTCTATTTCTCAGCAGACGTTTTCTATCTTTCTGCTGTCATCAGGTCTTCCTGTGGTGTTTGTTTTTATTTTTTATTTTTTTCAAATCCTCTTAGATCATTCCCATTTATTTGCATATTTATTTATTTATTTATTTTGTCCGATATCACATGAGGGGTCATTTCTTCTGCCTGATAGATTTTCTCTTATAATTGAAGGGAACTTTTGACACACAATACATTTCCTTTTGCAGATACTACACACTACTACAACCGCTACTGCACTGTTTTTGACAGTGACATCCAATGCACAATGGATTAGTATTGCATGGCGCTAGAGAATGTTCACTATTTAACCTACAATGTTTTTAACCTCACAAATATTTATTCTGTTCTTTCTTGGGGGATGAATGGTTTACAGTCAACAGTTCCATATAATAGTGGGCACGGGGGGGGTAATTTTTCCCACTACCCCTGTATTTCTGTACATCCTTTGTAACTTTCTTATTGAGGAGAAGCAAACAGTCATAAATTGAGAGAGCAGGGCCCAAGCAGGAAGAGAGACAGAGAGACATCTGCAGCTCTGATTTGTCACTAGCCCAGCTTTACCCTAGCTGGGTAAGTGTGACCAGGGGCTCAAAACAGGGTCCTGGGATTCCACATAGTTCCCTGGCAGCTCCACCAGCTGTTCCTCCAACCCATGCTCCCTTCGTTGTCCATGTAACTATCGATCTGCTCTAGGCATTTCTCACCTTCATATGCCAGACACTTAACACTTCTCCCTTCCACCCATGAAACTTTGACCTTTTGCTAGGGTGCAAAACAGCAACTCCAATCCAAGTTATTTTTGGGACAAGTGTGTACGTCTCTGTGGGAAGGTGTGTGTGTGTGTGTGTGTGTGTGTGTGTGTGTGTAAGTGTGCATAAGTGTGTTTCAGTTAAGATTACCGCTGTTGTTTCTTTATTCCTGACACAGGGACTTAGGAACTGGGTTGTGTTATGACAAAGGAAGTTTCCACTGCACAAGTGGTTTTTCAAGTATGAATTGGCACATTGGATTGTGGACTCTGTTGTGCATTCTCCCAGGTGGTCCTCAGATGGGTTCTTTCCTTTGCTGTTCCCATGCTGTGTGTAATTTTCTGGGTAGACTCAAAGAGGAGTGGCATGGGGAGCTCAGCTGCATTCTGCTGTATGTCCACAAGGTGGCGGCAAAGACCATAGTTGAGTGTAGTGATTCTGTGGAATGAGGAGAACTCTAGGAATTGTGGCCCGTGGACAGCAGGGTTGAAATTGACGTAGAGTGCCCTAGACATCTGTTCTTTCCTGTGGGGTGGGGGGATCCCCCATTTGGCTTTGCAAGTGGAAGGGGTTTCTCTCTTTGCCTGGGATGACTCTACTGGGAGCTTGTGAATCCCTGTGCGCAGCTGCATTCTGCTGGGTGTCCACAAGAGGGCAGCACCAGGGCTGGACTAAGGCTCCATGGGGCAAGTGCCCTGAGGCACTGGGCTAGGAGAGTGGCGACAGTGTTTCTGGGTGTGCCCCAAGAGCATGGCCAGCGTAGCGCAGGCAGGCAGTGTCCTAAGGACGGGCCCAGACAGGAGCTGTGGGGGTCGTGTTTGCAGAAACAGGGCCTTCAGAGGATGGCAGAAAGTCCCCGGGGGCGGGCCTCAGAGCCCGTGCCCAATGAGCCTGAGGGGAGGGCCCAGTGGGTATTCATAGAGACAGCTGGCCAATCAGAGAGGAGGAACGTCACCCTCAGGGGCGTGAAGCAAGAGCTGGCCAATGAGAACAGAGGAGGAGTTGCGTGGGCGGGCCTCAGAGAGCAGCCCACCAATGAGAGCCTGGGTGCTGGCTCTGGGTGGGCGTACCCCTGGAGGTCAGCCAATCAGGGTCCAGCGGAAGTGCCTGGGGGGCGGGCCCTCGGGAGGCTGTCCAATGAGCGCCTGGGGCGGGCCTCGTGGGCGGAGCCCAGGAGGCTGGCCAATCATGGGGCAAGGGCGGTGACCTTCCTGGGCGTGCCTTAGGAACTGGCCTATCAGAGGGCGCCCCTCAGACAGCAGCCCGCCAATGGGAGCCAAGAGAAGGCTGGCTGGGGGCGTGTCCCTGGGACACCAGGCCAATCAGAGTCGAGCGGAAGTGGCTGGTGGGCGGGCCTTCCGGAGGCTGCCCAATCAGCGTGCTGCAGGGCCGTGTGGGCGGTGCTCAAGGCCGCTGGCCAATCACTGACTAGGGGCCCGGACCCTCCTGGGCGTTTCCAAGCACACTGGCCAATGAGATTGCTGGTGGGGTTCTGGGCGTAGCCTAGGCCTCTGGCCTATCAGAGCCTGGCTGGCGCCCTGTGGGCGGGCCTTCTGAAGGAATCCCGCCAGTGGGAGCTCAGAGCTGGCCTTAAAAGGCTGGGCGTGCTTCCAGGAAATGCGAAGCAGGGTTCAGCCCAGGGCCCTGCCTTGCAGAAGCTGTCCAGTGCGCATGTGTATAACTCCGTTTGTGCCTGTGCCTCTGTGGATTGTGTGTGTGTGTGTGTGTGTGTGTGTGTGTCTGAGGGAGGGAGAGAGAGAGAGAACAACAGAATCACTGTGGCACAGGTGATTTTGTGCAAAACACTTGGCACATTCTGATTTACAGCTCAATATTGACACCAGGGCAGCTCTCCTTGGCCCTTGGTCACTTTTCTTCTTTTCAGATGTAAAGACACTGAAGAGGGAGAGGTTTTTGCCCTGAGGCTTGCACTGGGAACTAGCAGCTGCCCTGTTTGTGTTGCCAGACTAGGAAACCTGTGGTGCCTGTCCATGTGGAGAGTCTCCTGGATGAGTTCCTTCTCGAGCCTTTTTCGCTCGGTCCCGTTGGAGCTGCATATAGCTAATGATTTGGAGATTTTATTCCTTTGGACAATTCTTTTCCTGATGCAAAGTTTCTCTCCAGGTTTTAGCAACCAATTGTGTGAATGTCACATCGAATCCATTGTAGAAAATGACTACATCAGTGTCTCTCTCTCTCTTTCTCTCTCTCTCTCTATCTCTCTCTCTCTCTATATATATATATGTATGTAACATGTAGAGGTCTGAAAATATTTTTTAGCTAGAGACCTGCACAGCTCTGGATTAGGGTAGCAATGTGGATACACCTGGCCCTTCTGAGCCACAGTCATGAGAGACATCTCACAGAGCCATATCGTATATCACTCTACAAATCTCTCTCAGCACAAACTACCACTGCCAAATCATCTACTTCCCTCTTGCTCCTTTAGTCCACCGAGTCTTATCCCAAAACTGTAAATCAAAGAAGAAATAGACATAGTGCAGTTCCCTGCACACAGGACAGGCTGAGGCTGGACCAGGGAGATGCAATACGCCAGCCTGCATCTTGGCTGGAGCATCACTATGCTTACTTCGAATTTGGAGAGGCGAGGGCAGTTTTGGAGAGTGGGCTGCCGGCCAAGGGTTGCTTCTCAGAGTGGCTAAGACCTAGATGTTCTAAGTGTTACCTTTCCTCACAAACATAAAATAGCAATGCCACTTGTAAGAAGTATGCATGGGCATGGAGGGTTTGTCTTCAGTGCTCTGGCACTGATCAACACAGGGCCAGAATTTCAGTCCTTGTCTGTCTCTGTCATTCTGTCTCTCTGACTGTCTCTACGTGCCTTCTTCACTGGGCCCTTACTGGAAGTCAGTGCATGCATCGTGAACTCAGCCTTCCTGGTGTTGAAATTTTCCTTTCTTTGCCCTTTGGATTATTTAGTCTCCTGCACATGGTGTAGTACAGAGGGGAACTGCGGAGACAGCGTTGCTGCTGCAGGTTCCAGGCATATGTCCATCTCCAGCTGCAGCTGTCCAGGCCCTCTGTGCTTGACTGCCATTCTCCAGGGCCCTGAGGCTGACACTCAGCCTCAATGCAGCCCTCCTCACCTTCCTGCACAGCATCCTTGTCCTTATTCCATGAGAGCCCCGGTCAAGGGAAGTGAAACTCGATCCCCCTGGCACACACACTGTGCTTTCCCTCTATTAAGCCAAATGGAAAGGATCTGTGGTACTGATGGCCACACCAGTGTCCAGATTTCCCATGCAAAACGGAAGCTTCCAGTGTTCAGAAAGAGGGTGTTTTGATGGCTGTGAAATGTCTTTTCCAAGTGCCTCATGGTGTTTCAAATCCCTTTGAAACCTGAAGTTCTTTCTTGTATCTAGGGAATATTTTCACCACTGGCCAGAAGGGCCGCCCAACTAGGAGCACAGCTATCCAGGGGTCAGGAGGTCTTCCAGCCTGCTAGCTCCTGGAGGGATTCCTGAGTATGTCCTCAGGGCCCAAGTGTAAAAGGTGTTTCCAATTGCCTTGGTTAGCAGCAGCCAGGCCCTCAGGTGAGGGGCGGGGCTGTGATCTTGACTGGAAGCCCCTAATTTGGCCAATGGAGGCATCCATCTTTTTTTGTCTGTCCATAGCAAGGGCCCGGGGAGTTTGTGCTTCCTGCAAACAGAGCGACATTGTATGGGACACTCATGCAAGCCTACTTCTGGGAATCTCTCAGAGTGTGATGTGTGGACACCAGGAAGCATGAGCAGGGATGTGAGGCCACAGGAGCAATTGCCTTAGCCGGACCCAAAGGGTAGGTGTAAGGGGCCGGGTTCATCCACTATTGTTTGGTTCAACACACTTCCCATCTATGTGGAAACACAGCCCTTTCTGGGTACTTTCTGGGCTTGTAATCTGCTGCCCTGAGCAGTGGACTGAGAGCCTGGAGGCTGAGTAGGCAGCCAAACGTGACTGGACAGGCTCAAGCCCCTGAATTCTGAGGGGTGCCCCAGCTTCCCCCATTGGCAGTGTTTGGATCATAGTGAGGCATGGCATTGATTCGGAACTCAGGAGAGTGAGACATGAGAGTCCCTTTGCATATGCATTCTTGCTTAGCCACAATCTGGGCTAGCTGGCTTGCCCTGACCAGATAGGTTCTCTGTACATAAGTTGCAGGAGAGGCTGGCTCCCTTGCCACCCATGCTCTGAGACTACTACAGGTGATCTCTGAGCACACACAGACACACACAAACAGACAGACAGACACACACACACACACACACACACACACACACACATTACTGTCAGGTTGGTAGTAGAGCCTATGGTGAAGGCTGGGGCTGTCTGGGGTCTGTGGGCATGAGAGCTGCTGCCTTACAATCTCTACAAGCCAGGTTTGAACCTGTCATCAATGAACACAGTGTAGGAGGTTTTTGAATTCTGGTCTCTTTCCAACTCATCTATTTCTCTTCTCGCCTTCTCTATCTCTAACTCTCACATGCTCTCACACACTCTGTCTTCACTCATTAATATTTTACTTAGATTCTTATTTTACTGACAGGCCCAGATAGACAAAGAGAGTTACCAGAGCACTGCTGAGCTCTGGCTTGTTGTGTTGGCGATTTCACCTAGGCTACTGGAGCCTCAGTTTGTAAGTCTTTCTGACACAAGCCATATTCTGTCTCCTCATTTCCATGCCAGTATCACTCAGAGTTTATAATAAAGATATACATACATGTATATATGTACATATAGATTTATATATCTGTCATTTTTAGAATGTTCGACCTATGTATTTGACCTTCTTTCAGAATTACCACATTTATAACAGCCTAGTTTTTCTGAAATAATTGGCCATATAGTTGGAGCAGGATTCAATACAATTATAAATAATAGAACCTTCCAGTAGCATTTCTAATCGTGTTTCTATTAGCATCCTTATTGTAATTATCATGGCCCAGATCTTCCCTCCTTTTTCTAGTGTAAGCTTCAATACGTATGTGTTTGTTTTCTTTTTCCGGAAATCTTAATGTCCCTGGACCCTGAAGTGTTAGGGAATTTTTGAAGCAGCCCTCTGTTTCTCAGCAGATGGTTTCTATGTTTCTGCTGTCATCAGGTCTTCTTGTGGTTTTTGTCTTTATTTATTTTTATTGTTTCAAGTCCTCCTAGATCATCCCCATTTATTTGCATATTTATTTATTTAGTCAGGTATCACATGTGGCATCATTTCTTCTGCTTGAGAGATTTTCTCTTATAACTGAAGGGAACTTTTGATGCACAATACATTTCCTGGGGCAAATACTACACACATATGGTGAAGGCTTGGGTTGTCTGGGGTCTGTGGGCATTAGAGCTGCTGCGTGACAATCTCTACAACCCAGGTTTGAACCTGTCATGAATGAACACAGCCTAGGGGGTTTTTGACTTCTGGTCTATTTCCAACTCTTCTATTTCTCTTCTCGCCATCTCTGTCTCTGACTCTCACAGGCTCTCTCTCACTCTGTCTGAACTCAGGAATATTTTACTTATATCCTTATTTTATTGACAGGCCCAGATATACAAAGAGAGTGGCCAGAGCACTGCTGAGCTCTGGCTGGTTTTGTTTGTGATTTCACCTAGGCTACTGGAGCCTCTGATTGGTAAGTCTCTCTGACTTAAGCCATATTCTGTCTCCTCATATCCATGGCAGTATCTCTCAGACTTTATAATAAAGATATACATCCATATACATATATAAATATACATATATATCTCTGTCATTTTTAGAATTGTCAACCTATGTAATTGATCTTAATCAAAATTCACACATTTACAACAGGTTCCTTTTTCCCTACTAATTGGCCACATAGTTGCAGCAGGATTCAATACAATTATAAATAATAGAACCTTCCAGTAGCATTTCTAATAGCATTTCTATCAGCATCCTTATTTTAATTATCATAGTACAGAACTTGCCTCCTTTCTCTAGTGTAAGCTTCAATACATATGAGTTTCTTTTCATTCTCCCGAAATCTTAATTTACCTGGACTCTGAAGGGTCTCGGAACTTTTGAAGCAGCCCTTGATTCACAGCAGATGGTTTCTATGTTTCTGCTGTCATCAGGTCTTCTTGTGCTTTTTGTTTTTATTTTTCATTTGTTTCAAATCCTCCTAGATAACCCCCATTTACTTGCATATTTATTTATTTATTTATTTATTTATTTGGTTCTATATTACATGAGGGGTCCATTCTTCTGCTTGATAGATTTTTCTCTTATAATTGAAGGGAAGTTTACACTCACAATACATATCCTGTCGTAAATACTACACACATATGGTGAAGGCTGGGGTTGTCTGGGGTCTGTGGACAGGAGACTGATGCCTTACAATCTCGACAACCCAGGTTTGAACCTGTCATGTATGAACACAGAGTGGGAGCTTTTGGACTTCTGGTCTCTTTCCAACTCTTCTATTTCTCTTCTTGCCTTCTCTGTCTCTGACTCTCACAGGCTCTCACTCACTCTGTCTGCACTCATTAATATTTTACTTTTATATTATTTGACGGACAGGCCCAGATATACAAAGCAAGTCACCAGGCCCCGGCTGAGCTCTGGATTGTTTTGTTGGCGATTTCACCTAGGTTTCTGGAGCCTCAGCTTTGTAAGTCTCTCTGGCACAAGCCATACTCTGTCTCCTCATAGCCATGCCAGTATCCCTCATAGTTGATAATAAAGATACACATACATATATGTACATATACATATATATATATATCAGACATTTTTAGAATTGTTGACCTTTTTATTTGATCTGAATGCAGAATTACCGCATTTATAATAGCCTCCTTATTCATAAATAATTGGTCACATAGTTGGAGCAGGATTCACTACAATTATAAATTATAAACTTTCCAGGAGCATTTCCAATAGCCTTTCTATCAGTATCCTTATTGTAATTATCATAGCACAGAACTTGCCTCCATTTTCTAGTGTAAGCTTCAAATCGTATGCGTTTCTTTTCATTCTCAGAATTCGTAATTTGCCTGGACCCTGTGTGTCAGGGAATTTTTGAAGCAGCCCTCTGTTTCTCAGCAGACGTTTTCTATATTTCTGCTGTCATCAGGTCTTCCTGTGGTGTTTGTTTTTATTTTTTATTTTTTTCAAATCCTCTTAGATCATTCCCATTTATTTGCATATTTATTTATTTATTTATTTATTTATTTATTTCGTCCGATATCACATGAGGGGTCATTTCTTCTGCCTGATAGATTTTCTCCTATAATTGAAGGGAACTTTTGACACACGATACATTTCCTTTTGCAGATACTACACACTACTACAACTGCTACTGCACTGTTTTTGACAGTGACATCCAATGCACAATGGATTAGTATTGCATGGCGCTAGAGAATGTTCACTATTTAACCTACAATGTTTTTAACCTCACAAATATTTATTCTGTTCTTTCTTGGGGGATGAATGGTTTACAGTCAACAGTTCCATATAATAGTGGGCACGGGGGGTAATTTTTCCCACTACCCCTGTATTTCTGTACATCCTTTGTAACTTTCTTATTGAGGAGAAACAAACAGTCATAAATTGAGAGAGCAGGGCCCAAGCAGGAAGAGAGACAGAGAGACATCTGCAGCTCTGATTTGTCACTAGCCCAGCTTTTCCCTAGCTGGGTAAGTGTGACCAGGGGCTCAAAACAGGGTCCTGGGATTCCACATAGTTCCCTGGCAGCTCCACCAGCTGTTCCTCCAACCCATGCTCCCTTCGTTGTCCATGTAACTATCGATCTGCTCTAGGCATTTCTCACCTTCATATGCCAGAAACTTAACACTTCTCCCTTCCACCCATGAAACTTTGACCTTTTGCTAGGGTGCAAAACAGCAACTCCAATCCAAGTTATTTTCGGGACAAGTGTGTACGTCTCTGTGGGAAGGTGTGTGTGTGTGTGTGTGTGTGTATGTGTGTGTGTGTGTGTGTAAGTGTGCATAAGTGTGTTTCAGTTAAGATTACCGCTGTTGTTTCTTTATTCCTGACACAGGGACTTAGGAACTGGGTTGTGTTATGACAAAGGAAGTTTCCACTGCACAAGTGGTTTTTCAAGTATGAATTGGCACATTGGATTGTGGACTCTGTTGTGCATTCTCCCAGGTGGTCCTCAGATGGGTTCTTTCCTTTGCTATTCCCATGCTGTGTGTAATTTTCTGGGTAGACTCAAAGAGGAGTGGCATGGGGAGCTCAGCTGCATTCTGCTGTATGTCCACAAGGTGGCGGCAAAGACCATAGTTGAGTGTAGTGATTCTGTGGAATGAGGAGAACTCTAGGAATTGTGGCCCGTGGACAGCAGGGTTGAAATTGACGTAGAGTGCCCTAGACATCTGTTCTTTCCTGTGGGGTGGGGGGATCCCCCATTTGGCTTTGCAAGTGGAAGGGGTTTCTCTCTTTGCCTGGGATGACTCTACTGGGAGCTTGTGAATCCCTGTGCGCAGCTGCATTCTGCTGGGTGTCCACAAGAGGGCAGCACCAGGGCTGGACTAAGGCTCCATGGGGCAAGTGCCCTGAGGCACTGGGCTAGGAGAGTGGCGACAGTGTTTCTGGGTGTGCCCCAAGAGCATGGCCAGCGTAGCGCAGGCAGGCAGTGTCCTAAGGACGGGCCCAGACAGGAGCTGTGGGGGTCGTGTTTGCAGAAACAGGGCCTTCAGAGGATGGCAGAAAGTCCCCGGGGGCGGGCCTCAGAGCCCGTGCCCAATGAGCCTGAGGGGAGGGCCCAGTGGGTATTCATAGAGACAGCTGGCCAATCAGAGAGGAGGAACGTCACCCTCAGGGGCGTGAAGCAAGAGCTGGCCAATGAGAACAGAGGAGGAGTTGCGTGGGCGGGCCTCAGAGAGCAGCCCACCAATGAGAGCCTGGGTGCTGGCTCTGGGTGGGCGTACCCCTGGAGGTCAGCCAATCAGGGTCCAGCGGAAGTGCCTGGGGGGCGGGCCCTCGGGAGGCTGTCCAATGAGCGCCTGGGGCGGGCCTCGTGGGCGGAGCCCAGGAGGCTGGCCAATCATGGGGCAAGGGCGGTGACCTTCCTGGGCGTGCCTTAGGAACTGGCCTATCAGAGGGCGCCCCTCAGACAGCAGCCCGCCAATGGGAGCCAAGAGAAGGCTGGCTGGGGGCGTGTCCCTGGGACACCAGGCCAATCAGAGTCGAGCGGAAGTGGCTGGTGGGCGGGCCTTCCGGAGGCTGCCCAATCAGCGTGCTGCAGGGCCGTGTGGGCGGTGCTCAAGGCCGCTGGCCAATCACTGACTAGGGGCCCGGACCCTCCTGGGCGTTTCCAAGCACACTGGCCAATGAGATTGCTGGTGGGGTTCTGGGCGTAGCCTAGGCCTCTGGCCTATCAGAGCCTGGCTGGCGCCCTGTGGGCGGGCCTTCTGAAGGAATCCCGCCAGTGGGAGCTCAGAGCTGGCCTTAAAAGGCTGGGCGTGCTTCCAGGAAATGCGAAGCAGGGTTCAGCCCAGGGCCCTGCCTTGCAGAAGCTGTCCAGTGCGCATGTGTATAACTCCGTTTGTGCCTGTGCCTCTGTGGATTTGTGTGTGTGTGTGTGTGTGTGTGTGTGTGTCTGAGGGAGGGAGAGAGAGAGAGAACAACAGAATCACTGTGGCACAGGTGATTTTGTGCAAAACACTTGGCACATTCTGATTTACAGCTCAATATTGACACCAGGGCAGCTCTCCTTGGCCCTTGGTCACTTTTCTTCTTTTCAGATGTAAAGACACTGAAGAGGGAGAGGTTTTTGCCCTGAGGCTTGCACTGGGAACTAGCAGCTGCCCTGTTTGTGTTGCCAGACTAGGAAACCTGTGGTGCCTGTCCATGTGGAGAGTCTCCTGGATGAGTTCCTTCTCGAGCCTTTTTCGCTCGGTCCCGTTGGAGCTGCATATAGCTAATGATTTGGAGATTTTATTCCTTTGGACAATTCTTTTCCTGATGCAAAGTTTCTCTCCAGGTTTTAGCAACCAATTGTGTGAATGTCACATCGAATCCATTGTAGAAAATGACTACATCAGTGTCTCTCTCTCTCTTTCTCTCTCTCTCTCTATCTCTCTCTCTCTCTATATATATATATGTATGTAACATGTAGAGGTCTGAAAATATTTTTTAGCTAGAGACCTGCACAGCTCTGGATTAGGGTAGCAATGTGGATACACCTGGCCCTTCTGAGCCACAGTCATGAGAGACATCTCACAGAGCCATATCGTATATCACTCTACAAATCTCTCTCAGCACAAACTACCACTGCCAAATCATCTACTTCCCTCTTGCTCCTTTAGTCCACCGAGTCTTATCCCAAAACTGTAAATCAAAGAAGAAATAGACATAGTGCAGTTCCCTGCACACAGGACAGGCTGAGGCTGGACCAGGGAGATGCAATACGCCAGCCTGCATCTTGGCTGGAGCATCACTATGCTTACTTCGAATTTGGAGAGGCGAGGGCAGTTTTGGAGAGTGGGCTGCCGGCCAAGGGTTGCTTCTCAGAGTGGCTAAGACCTAGATGTTCTAAGTGTTACCTTTCCTCACAAACATAAAATAGCAATGCCACTTGTAAGAAGTATGCATGGGCATGGAGGGTTTGTCTTCAGTGCTCTGGCACTGATCAACACAGGGCCAGAATTTCAGTCCTTGTCTGTCTCTGTCATTCTGTCTCTCTGACTGTCTCTACGTGCCTTCTTCACTGGGCCCTTACTGGAAGTCAGTGCATGCATCGTGAACTCAGCCTTCCTGGTGTTGAAATTTTCCTTTCTTTGCCCTTTGGATTATTTAGTCTCCTGCACATGGTGTAGTACAGAGGGGAACTGCGGAGACAGCGTTGCTGCTGCAGGTTCCAGGCATATGTCCATCTCCAGCTGCAGCTGTCCAGGCCCTCTGTGCTTGACTGCCATTCTCCAGGGCCCTGAGGCTGACACTCAGCCTCAATGCAGCCCTCCTCACCTTCCTGCACAGCATCCTTGTCCTTATTCCATGAGAGCCCCGGTCAAGGGAAGTGAAACTCGATCCCCCTGGCACACACACTGTGCTTTCCCTCTATTAAGCCAAATGGAAAGGATCTGTGGTACTGATGGCCACACCAGTGTCCAGATTTCCCATGCAAAACGGAAGCTTCCAGTGTTCAGAAAGAGGGTGTTTTGATGGCTGTGAAATGTCTTTTCCAAGTGCCTCATGGTGTTTCAAATCCCTTTGAAACCTGAAGTTCTTTCTTGTATCTAGGGAATATTTTCACCACTGGCCAGAAGGGCCGCCCAACTAGGAGCACAGCTATCCAGGGGTCAGGAGGTCTTCCAGCCTGCTAGCTCCTGGAGGGATTCCTGAGTATGTCCTCAGGGCCCAAGTGTAAAAGGTGTTTCCAATTGCCTTGGTTAGCAGCAGCCAGGCCCTCAGGTGAGGGGCGGGGCTGTGATCTTGACTGGAAGCCCCTAATTTGGCCAATGGAGGCATCCATCTTTTTTTGTCTGTCCATAGCAAGGGCCCGGGGAGTTTGTGCTTCCTGCAAACAGAGCGACATTGTATGGGACACTCATGCAAGCCTACTTCTGGGAATCTCTCAGAGTGTGATGTGTGGACACCAGGAAGCATGAGCAGGGATGTGAGGCCACAGGAGCAATTGCCTTAGCCGGACCCAAAGGGTAGGTGTAAGGGGCCGGGTTCATCCACTATTGTTTGGTTCAACACACTTCCCATCTATGTGGAAACACAGCCCTTTCTGGGTACTTTCTGGGCTTGTAATCTGCTGCCCTGAGCAGTGGACTGAGAGCCTGGAGGCTGAGTAGGCAGCCAAACGTGACTGGACAGGCTCAAGCCCCTGAATTCTGAGGGGTGCCCCAGCTTCCCCCATTGGCAGTGTTTGGATCATAGTGAGGCATGGCATTGATTCGGAACTCAGGAGAGTGAGACATGAGAGTCCCTTTGCATATGCATTCTTGCTTAGCCACAATCTGGGCTAGCTGGCTTGCCCTGACCAGATAGGTTCTCTGTACATAAGTTGCAGGAGAGGCTGGCTCCCTTGCCACCCATGCTCTGAGACTACTACAGGTGATCTCTGAGCACACACAGACACACACAAACAGACAGACAGACAGACAGACACACACACACACACACATTACTGTCAGGTTGGTAGTAGAGCCTATGGTGAAGGCTGGGGCTGTCTGGGGTCTGTGGGCATGAGAGCTGCTGCCTTACAATCTCTACAAGCCAGGTTTGAACCTGTCATCAATGAACACAGTGTAGGAGGTTTTTGAATTCTGGTCTCTTTCCAACTCATCTATTTCTCTTCTCGCCTTCTCTATCTCTAACTCTCACATGCTCTCACACACTCTGTCTTCACTCATTAATATTTTACTTAGATTCTTATTTTACTGACAGGCCCAGATAGACAAAGAGAGTTACCAGAGCACTGCTGAGCTCTGGCTTGTTGTGTTGGCGATTTCACCTAGGCTACTGGAGCCTCAGTTTGTAAGTCTTTCTGACACAAGCCATATTCTGTCTCCTCATTTCCATGCCAGTATCACTCAGAGTTTATAATAAAGATATACATACATGTATATATGTACATATAGATTTATATATCTGTCATTTTTAGAATGTTCGACCTATGTATTTGACCTTCTTTCAGAATTACCACATTTATAACAGCCTAGTTTTTCTGAAATAATTGGCCATATAGTTGGAGCAGGATTCAATACAATTATAAATAATAGAACCTTCCAGTAGCATTTCTAATCGTGTTTCTATTAGCATCCTTATTGTAATTATCATGGCCCAGATCTTCCCTCCTTTTTCTAGTGTAAGCTTCAATACGTATGTGTTTGTTTTCTTTTTCCGGAAATCTTAATGTCCCTGGACCCTGAAGTGTTAGGGAATTTTTGAAGCAGCCCTCTGTTTCTCAGCAGATGGTTTCTATGTTTCTGCTGTCATCAGGTCTTCTTGTGGTTTTTGTCTTTATTTATTTTTATTGTTTCAAGTCCTCCTAGATCATCCCCATTTATTTGCATATTTATTTATTTAGTCAGGTATCACATGTGGCATCATTTCTTCTGCTTGAGAGATTTTCTCTTATAACTGAAGGGAACTTTTGATGCACAATACATTTCCTGGGGCAAATACTACACACATATGGTGAAGGCTTGGGTTGTCTGGGGTCTGTGGGCATTAGAGCTGCTGCGTGACAATCTCTACAACCCAGGTTTGAACCTGTCATGAATGAACACAGCCTAGGGGGTTTTTGACTTCTGGTCTATTTCCAACTCTTCTATTTCTCTTCTCGCCATCTCTGTCTCTGACTCTCACAGGCTCTCTCTCACTCTGTCTGAACTCAGGAATATTTTACTTATATCCTTATTTTATTGACAGGCCCAGATATACAAAGAGAGTGGCCAGAGCACTGCTGAGCTCTGGCTGGTTTTGTTTGTGATTTCACCTAGGCTACTGGAGCCTCTGATTGGTAAGTCTCTCTGACTTAAGCCATATTCTGTCTCCTCATATCCATGGCAGTATCTCTCAGACTTTATAATAAAGATATACATCCATATACATATATAAATATACATATATATCTCTGTCATTTTTAGAATTGTCAACCTATGTAATTGATCTTAATCAAAATTCACACATTTACAACAGGTTCCTTTTTCCCTACTAATTGGCCACATAGTTGCAGCAGGATTCAATACAATTATAAATAATAGAACCTTCCAGTAGCATTTCTAATAGCATTTCTATCAGCATCCTTATTTTAATTATCATAGTACAGAACTTGCCTCCTTTCTCTAGTGTAAGCTTCAATACATATGAGTTTCTTTTCATTCTCCCGAAATCTTAATTTACCTGGACTCTGAAGGGTCTCGGAACTTTTGAAGCAGCCCTTGATTCACAGCAGATGGTTTCTATGTTTCTGCTGTCATCAGGTCTTCTTGTGCTTTTTGTTTTTATTTTTCATTTGTTTCAAATCCTCCTAGATAACCCCCATTTACTTGCATATTTATTTATTTATTTATTTATTTATTTGGTTCTATATTACATGAGGGGTCCATTCTTCTGCTTGATAGATTTTTCTCTTATAATTGAAGGGAAGTTTACACTCACAATACATATCCTGTCGTAAATACTACACACATATGGTGAAGGCTGGGGTTGTCTGGGGTCTGTGGACAGGAGACTGATGCCTTACAATCTCGACAACCCAGGTTTGAACCTGTCATGTATGAACACAGAGTGGGAGCTTTTGGACTTCTGGTCTCTTTCCAACTCTTCTATTTCTCTTCTTGCCTTCTCTGTCTCTGACTCTCACAGGCTCTCACTCACTCTGTCTGCACTCATTAATATTTTACTTTTATATTATTTGACGGACAGGCCCAGATATACAAAGCAAGTCACCAGGCCCCGGCTGAGCTCTGGATTGTTTTGTTGGCGATTTCACCTAGGTTTCTGGAGCCTCAGCTTTGTAAGTCTCTCTGGCACAAGCCATACTCTGTCTCCTCATAGCCATGCCAGTATCCCTCATAGTTGATAATAAAGATACACATACATATATGTACATATACATATATATATATATATCAGACATTTTTAGAATTGTTGACCTTTTTATTTGATCTGAATGCAGAATTACCGCATTTATAATAGCCTCCTTATTCATAAATAATTGGTCACATAGTTGGAGCAGGATTCACTACAATTATAAATTATAAACTTTCCAGGAGCATTTCCAATAGCCTTTCTATCAGTATCCTTATTGTAATTATCATAGCACAGAACTTGCCTCCATTTTCTAGTGTAAGCTTCAAATCGTATGCGTTTCTTTTCATTCTCAGAATTCGTAATTTGCCTGGACCCTGTGTGTCAGGGAATTTTTGAAGCAGCCCTCTGTTTCTCAGCAGACGTTTTCTATATTTCTGCTGTCATCAGGTCTTCCTGTGGTGTTTGTTTTTATTTTTTATTTTTTTCAAATCCTCTTAGATCATTCCCATTTATTTGCAAATTTATTTATTTATTTATTTCGTCCGATATCACATGAGGGGTCATTTCTTCTGCCTGATAGATTTTCTCTTATAATTGAAGGGAACTTTTGACACACAATACATTTCCTTTTGCAGATACTACACACTACTACAACTGCTACTGCACTGTTTTTGACAGTGACATCCAATGCACAATGGATTAGTATTGCATGGCTCTAGAGAATGTTCACTATTTAACCTACAATGTTTTTAACCTCACAAATATTTATTCTGTTCTTTCTTGGGGGATGAATGGTTTACAGTCAACAGTTCCATATAATAGTGGGCACGGGGGGGGTAATTTTTCCCACTACCCCTGTATTTCTGTACATCCTTTGTAACTTTCTTATTGAGGAGAAGCAAACAGTCATAAATTGAGAGAGCAGGGCCCAAGCAGGAAGAGAGACAGAGAGACATCTGCAGCTCTGATTTGTCACTAGCCCAGCTTTTCCCTAGCTGGGTAAGTGTGACCAGGGGCTCAAAACAGGGTCCTGGGATTCCACATAGTTCCCTGGCAGCTCCACCAGCTGTTCCTCCAACCCATGCTCCCTTCGTTGTCCATGTAACTATCGATCTGCTCTAGGCATTTCTCACCTTCATATGCCAGAAACTTAACACTTCTCCCTTCCACCCATGAAACTTTGACCTTTTGCTAGGGTGCAAAACAGCAACTCCAATCCAAGTTATTTTCGGGACAAGTGTGTACGTCTCTGTGGGAAGGTGTGTGTGTGTGTGTGTGTGTGTGTGTGTGTGTGTGTGTGTGTAAGTGTGCATAAGTGTGTTTCAGTTAAGATTACCGCTGTTGTTTCTTTATTCCTGACACAGGGACTTAGGAACTGGGTTGTGTTATGACAAAGGAAGTTTCCACTGCACAAGTGGTTTTTCAAGTATGAATTGGCACATTGGATTGTGGACTCTGTTGTGCATTCTCCCAGGTGGTCCTCAGATGGGTTCTTTCCTTTGCTATTCCCATGCTGTGTGTAATTTTCTGGGTAGACTCAAAGAGGAGTGGCATGGGGAGCTCAGCTGCATTCTGCTGTATGTCCACAAGGTGGCGGCAAAGACCATAGTTGAGTGTAGTGATTCTGTGGAATGAGGAGAACTCTAGGAATTGTGGCCCGTGGACAGCAGGGTTGAAATTGACGTAGAGTGCCCTAGACATCTGTTCTTTCCTGTGGGGTGGGGGGATCCCCCATTTGGCTTTGCAAGTGGAAGGGGTTTCTCTCTTTGCCTGGGATGACTCTACTGGGAGCTTGTGAATCCCTGTGCTCAGCTGCATTCTGCTGGGTGTCCACAAGAGGGCAGCACCAGGGTGGGACTAAGGCTCCATGGGGCAAGTGCCCTGAGGCACTGGGCTAGGAGAGTGGCGACAGTGTTTCTGGGTGTGCCCCAAGAGCATGGCCAGCCTAGCGCAGGCAGGCAGTGTCCTAAGGACGGGCCCAGACAGGAGCTGTGGGGGTCGTGTTTGCAGAAACAGGGCCTTCAGAGGATGGCAGAAAGTCCCCGGGGGCGGGCCTCAGAGCCCGTGCCCAATGAGCCTGAGGGGAGGGCCCAGTGGGTATTCATAGAGACAGCTGGCCAATCAGAGAGGAGGAACGTCACCCTCAGGGGCGTGAAGCAAGAGCTGGCCAATGAGAACAGAGGAGGAGTTGCGTGGGCGGGCCTCAGAGAGCAGCCCACCAATGAGAGCCTGGGTGCTGGCTCTGGGTGGGCGTACACCTGGAGGTCAGCCAATCAGGGTCCAGCGGAAGTGCCTGGGGGGCGGGCCCTCGTGAGGCTGTCCAATGAGCGCCTGGGGCGGGCCTCGTGGGCGGAGCCCAGGAGGCTGGCCAATCATGTGGCAAGGGCGGTGACCTTCCTGGGCGTGCCTTACGAACTGGCCTATCAGAGGGCGCCCCTCAGACAGCAGCCCGCCAATGGGAGCCAAGAGAAGGCTGGCTGGGGGCGTGTCCCTGGGACACCAGGCCAATCAGAGGCGAGCGGAAGTGGCTGGTGGGCGGGCCTTCCGGAGGCTGCCCAATCACCGTGATGCAGGGCCGTGTGGGCGGTGCTCAAGGCCGCTGGCCAATCACTGACTAGGGGCCCGGACCCTCCTGGGCGTGTCCAAGCACACTGGCCAATGAGATTGCTGGTGGGGTTCTGGGCGTGGCCTAGGCTTCTGGCCTATCAGAGCCTGGCTGGCGCCCTGTGGGCGGGCCTTCTGAAGGAATCCCGCCAATGGGAGCTCAGAGCTGGCCTTAAAAGGCTGGGCGTGCTTCCAGGAAATGCGAAGCAGGGTTCAGCCCAGGGCCCTGCCTTGCAGAAGCTGTCCAGTGCGCATGTGTATAACTCCGTTTGTGCCTGTGCCTCTGTGGATTTGTGTGTGTGTGTGTGTGTGTGTGTGTGTGTCTGAGGGAGGGAGAGAGAGAGAGAACAACAGAATCACTGTGGCACAGGTGATTTTGTGCAAAACACTTGGCACATTCTGATTTACAGCTCAATATTGACACCAGGGCAGCTCTCCTTGGCCCTTGGTCACTTTTCTTCTTTTCAGATGTAAAGACACTGAAGAGGGAGAGGTTTTTGCCCTGAGGCTTGCACTGGGAACTAGCAGCTGCCCTGTTTGTGTTGCCAGACTAGGAAACCTGTGGTGCCTGTCCATGTGGAGAGTCTCCTGGATGAGTTCCTTCTCGAGGCTTTTTCGCTCGGTCCCGTTGGAGCTGCATATAGCTAATGATTTGGAGATTTTATTCCTTTGGACAATTCTTTTCCTGATGCAAAGTTTCTCTCCAGATTTTAGCAATCAATTGTGTGAATGTCACATCGAATCCATTGTAGAAAATAACTACATCAGTGTCTCTCTCTCTCTTTCTCTCTCTCTCTCTCACTCTCTCTCTCTCTCTATATATATATATGTAGGTAACATGTAGAGGTCTGAAAATATTTTTTAGCTAGAGACCTGCACAGCTCTGGATTAGGGTAGCAATGTGGATACACCTGGCCCTTCTGAGCCACAGTCATGAGAGACATCTCACAGAGCCATATCGTATATCACTCTACAAATCTCTCTCAGCACAAACTACCACTGCCAAATCATCTACTTCCCTCTTGCTCCTTTTGTCCACCGAGTCTTATCCCAAAACTGTAAATCAAAGAAGAAATAGACATAGTGCAGTTCCCTGCACACAGGACAGGCTGAGGCTGGACCAGGGAGATGCAATACGCCAGCCTGCATCTTGGCTGGAGGATCACTATGCTTACTTCGAATTTGGAGAGGCGAGGGCAGTTTTGGAGAGTGGGCTGCCGGCCAAGGGTTGCTTCTCAGAGTGGCTAAGACCTAGATGTTCTAAGTGTTACCTTTCCTCACAAACATAAAATAGCAATGCCACTTGTAAGAAGTATGCATGGGCATGGAGGGTTTGTCTTCAGTGCTCTGGCACTGATCAACACAGGGCCAGAATTTCAGTCCTTGTCTGTCTCTGTCATTCTGTCTCTCTGACTGTCTCTACGTGCCTTCTTCACTGGGCCCTTACTGGAAGTCAGTGCATGCATCGTGAACTCAGCCTTCCTGGTGTTGAAATTTTCCTTTCTTTGCCCTTTGGATTATTTAGTCTCCTGCACATGGTGTAGTACAGAGGGGAACTGTGGAGACAGCGTTGCTGCTGCAGGTTCCAGGCATATGTCCATCTCCAGCTGCAGCTGTCCAGGCCCTCTGTGCTTGACTGCCATTCTCCAGGGCCCTGAGGCTGACACTCAGCCTCAATGCAGCCCTCCTCACCTTCCTGCACAGCATCCTTGTCCTTATTCCATGAGAGCCCCGGTCAAGGGAAGTGAAACTCGATCCCCCTGGCACACACACTGTGCTTTCCCTCTATTAAGCCAAATGGAAAGGATCTGTGGTACTGATGGCCACGCCAGTGTCCAGATTTCCCATGCAAAACGGAAGCTTCCAGTGTTCAGAAAGAGGGTGTTTTGATGGCTGTGAAATGTCTTTTCCAAGTGCCTCATGGTGTTTCAAATCCCTTTGAAACCTGAAGTTCTTTCTTGTATCTAGGGAATATTTTCACCACTGGCCAGAAGGGCCGCCCAACTAGGAGCACAGCTATCCAGGGGTCAGGAGGTCTTCCAGCCTGCTAGCTCCTGGAGGGATTCCTGAGTATGTCCTCAGGGCCCAAGTGTAAAAGGTGTTTCCAATTGCCTTGATTAGCAGCAGCCAGGCCCTCAGGTGAGGGGCGGGGCTGTGATCTTGACTGGAAGCCCCTAATTTGGCCAATGGAGGCATCCATCATTTTTTGTCTGTCCATAGCAAGGGCCCGGGGAGTTTGTGCTTCCTGCAAACAGAGCGACATTGTATGGGACACTCATGCAAGCCTACTTCTGGGAATCTCTCAGAGTGTGATGTGTGGACACCAGGAAGCATGAGCAGGGATGTGAGGCCACAGGAGCAATTGCCTTAGCCGGACCCAAAGGGTAGGTGTAAGGGGCCGGGTTCATCCACTATTGTTTGGTTCAACACACTTCCCATCTATGTGGAAACACAGCCCTTTCTGGGTACTTTCTGGGCTTGTAATCTGCTGCCCTGAGCAGTGGACTGAGAGCCTGGAGGCTGAGTAGGCAGCCAAACGTGACTGGACAGGCTCAAGCCCCTGAATTCTGAGGGGTGCCCCAGCTTCCCCCATTGGCAGTGTTTGGATCATAGTGAGGCATGGCATTGATTCGGAACTCAGGAGAGTGAGACGTGAGAGTCCCTTTGCATATGCATTCTTGCTTAGCCACAATCTGGGCTAGCTGGCTTGCCCTGACCAGATAGGTTCTCTGTACATAAGTTGCAGGAGAGGCTGGCTCCCTTGCCACCCATGCTCTGAGACTACTACAGGTGATCTCTGAGCACACACAGACACACACAAACAGACAGACAGACACACACACACACACACACACACATTACTGTCAGGTTGGTAGTAGAGCCTATGGTGAAGGCTGGGGCTGTCTGGGGTCTGTGGGCATGAGAGCTGCTGCCTTACAATCTCTACAAGCCAGGTTTGAACCTGTCATCAATGAACACAGTGTAGGAGGTTTTTGAATTCTGGTCTCTTTCCAACTCATCTATTTCTCTTCTTGCCTTCTCTATCTCTAACTCTCACATGCTCTCACACACTCTGTCTTCACTCATTAATATTTTACTTAGATTCTTATTTTACTGACAGGCCCAGATAGACAAAGAGAGTTACCAGAGCACTGCTGAGCTCTGGCTTGTTGTGTTGGCGATTTCACCTAGGCTACTGGAGCCTCAGTTTGTAAGTCTTTCTGACACAAGCCATATTCTGTCTCCTCATTTCCATGCCAGTATCACTCAGAGTTTATAATAAAGATATACATACATGTGTATATGTACATATAGATTTATATATCTGTCATTTTTAGAATGTTCGACCTATGCATTTGACCTTCTTTCAGAATTACCACATTTATAACAGCCTAGTTTTTCTGAAATAATTGGCCATATAGTTGGAGCAGGATTCAATACAATTATAAATAATAGAACCTTCCAGTAGCATTTCTAATCGTGTTTCTATTAGCATCCTTATTGTAATTATCATGGCCCAGATCTTCCCTCCTTTTTCTAGTGTAAGCTTCAATACGTATGTGTTTGTTTTCTTTCTCCGGAAATCTTAATGTCCCTGGACCCTGAAGTGTTAGGGAATTTTTGAAGCAGCCCTCTGTTTCTCAGCAGATGGTTTCTATGTTTGTGCTGTCATCAGGTCTTCTTGTGGTTTTTGTCTTTATTTATTTTTATTGTTTCAAGTCCTCCTAGATCATCCCCATTTATTTGCATATTTATTTATTTAGTCAGGTATCACATGTGGCATCATTTCTTCTGCTTGAGAGATTTTCTCTTATAACTGAAGGGAACTTTTGATGCACAATACATTTCCTGGGGCAAATACTACACACATATGGTGAAGGCTTGGGTTGTCTGGGGTCTGTGGGCATTAGAGCTGCTGCGTGACAATCTCTACAACCCAGGTTTGAACCTGTCATGAATGAACACAGCCTAGGGGGTTTTTGACTTCTGGTCTATTTCCAACTCTTCTATTTCTCTTCTCGCCATCTCTGTCTCTGACTCTCACAGGCTCTCTCTCACTCTGTCTGAACTCAGGAATATTTTACTTATATCCTTATTTTATTGACAGGCCCAGATATACAAAGAGAGTGGCCAGAGCACTGCTGAGCTCTGGCTGGTTTTGTTTGTGATTTCACCTAGGCTACTGGAGCCTCTGATTGGTAAGTCTCTCTGACTTAAGCCATATTCTGTCTCCTCATATCCATGGCAGTATCTCTCAGACTTTATAATAAAGATATACATCCATATACATATATAAATATACATATATATCTCTGTCATTTTTAGAATTGTCAACCTATGTAATTGATCTTAATCAGAATTCACACATTTACAACAGGTTCCTTTTTCCCTACTAATTGGCCACATAGTTGGAGCAGGATTCAATACAATTATAAATAATAGAACCTTCCAGTAGCATTTCTAATAGCATTTCTATCAGCATCCTTATTTTAATTATCATAGTACAGAACTTGCCTCCTTTCTCTAGTGTAAGCTTCAATACATATGAGTTTCTTTTCATTCTCCCGAAATCTTAATTTCCCTGGACTCTGAAGGGTCTCGGAACTTTTGAAGCAGCCCTTGATTCACAGCAGATGGTTTCTATGTTTCTGCTGTCATCAGGTCTTCTTGTGCTTTTTGTTTTTATTTTTCATTTGTTTCAAATCCTCCTAGATAACCCCCATTTATTTGCATATTTATTTATTTATTTATTTATTTGGTTCTATATTACATGAGGGGTCCATTCTTCTGCTTGATAGATTTTTCTCTTATAATTGAAGGGAAGTTTACACTCACAATACATATCCTGTCGTAAATACTACACACATATGGTGAAGGCTGGGGTTGTCTGGGGTCTGTGGACAGGAGACTGATGCCTTACAATCTCGACAACCCAGGTTTGAACCTGTCATGTATGAACACAGAGTGGGAGCTTTTGGACTTCTGGTCTCTTTCCAACTCTTCTATTTCTCTTCTTGCCTTCTCTGTCTCTGACTCTCACAGGCTCTCACTCACTCTGTCTGCACTCATTAATATTTTACTTTTATATTATTTGATTGACAGGCCCAGATATCCAAAGCGAGTCACCAGGGCCCGGCTGAGCTCTGGATTGTTTTGTTGGCGATTTCACCTAGGTTTCTGGAGCCTCAGCTTTGTAAGTCTCTCTGGCACAAGCCATACTCTGTCTCCTCATAGCCATGCCAGTATCCCTCATAGTTGATAATAAAGATACACATACATATATGTATATATATATATATATATATATATATCAGACATTTTTAGAATTGTTGACCTTTTTATTTGATCTGAATGCAGAATTACCGCATTTATAATAGCCTCCTTATTCATAAATAATTGGTCACATAGTTGGAGCAGGATTCACTACAATTATAAATTATAAACTTTCCAGGAGCATTTCCAATAGCCTTTCTATCAGTATCCTTATTGTAATTATCATAGCACAGAACTTGCCTCCATTTTCTAGTGTAAGCTTCAAATCGTATGCGTTTCTTTTCATTCTCGGAATTCGTAATTTGCCTGGACCCTGTGTGTCAGGGAATTTTTGAAGCAGCCCTCTATTTCTCAGCAGACGTTTTCTATATTTCTGCTGTCATCAGGTCTTCCTGTGGTGTTTGTTTTTATTTTTTATTTTTTTCAAATCCTCTTAGATCATTCCCATTTATTTGCATATTTATTTATTTATTTATTTCGTCCGATATCACATGAGGGGTCATTTCTTCTGCCTGATAGATTTTCTCTTATAATTGAAGGGAACTTTTGACACACAATACATTTCCTTTTGCAGATACTACACGCTACTACAACTGCTACTGCACTGTTTTTGACAGTGACATCCAATGCACAATGGATTAGTATTGCATGGCTCTAGAGAATGTTCACTATTTAACCTACAATGTTTTTAACCTCACAAATATTTATTCTGTTCTTTCTTGGGGGATGAATGGTTTACAGTCAACAGTTCCATATAATAGTGGGCACGGGGGGGGTAATTTTTCCCACTACCCCTGTATTTCTGTACATCCTTTGTAACTTTCTTATTGAGGAGAAGCAAACAGTCATAAATTGAGAGAGCAGGGCCCAAGCAGGAAGAGAGACAGAGAGACATCTGCAGCTCTGATTTGTCACTAGCCCAGCTTTACCCTAGCTGGGTAAGTGTGACCAGGGGCTCAAAACAGGGTCCTGGGATTCCACATAGTTCCCTGGCAGCTCCACCAGCTGTTCCTCCAACCCATGCTCCCTTCGTTGTCCATGTAACTATCGATCTGCTCTAGGCATTTCTCACCTTCATATGCCAGAAACTTAACACTTCTCCCTTCCACCCATGAAACTTTGACCTTTTGCTAGGGTGCAAAACAGCAACTCCAATCCAAGTTATTTTCGGGACAAGTGTGTACGTCTCTGTGGGAAGGTGTGTGTGTGTGTGTGTGTGTGTGTGTGTGTGTGTGTGTAAGTGTGCATAAGTGTGTTTCAGTTAAGATTACCGCTGTTGTTTCTTTATTCCTGACACAGGGACTTAGGAACTGGGTTGTGTTATGACAAAGGAAGTTTCCACTGCACAAGTGGTTTTTCAAGTATGAATTGGCACATTGGATTGTGGACTCTGTTGTGCATTCTCCCAGGTGGTCCTCAGATGGGTTCTTTCCTTTGCTATTCCCATGCTGTGTGTAATTTTCTGGGTAGACTCAAAGAGGAGTGGCATGGGGAGCTCAGCTGCATTCTGCTGTATGTCCACAAGGTGGCGGCAAAGACCATAGTTGAGTGTAGTGATTCTGTGGAATGAGGAGAACTCTAGGAATTGTGGCCCGTGGACAGCAGGGTTGAAATTGACGTAGAGTGCCCTAGACATCTGTTCTTTCCTGTGGGGTGGGGGGATCCCCCATTTGGCTTTGCAAGTGGAAGGGGTTTCTCTCTTTGCCTGGGATGACTCTACTGGGAGCTTGTGAATCCCTGTGCTCAGCTGCATTCTGCTGGGTGTCCACAAGAGGGCAGCACCAGGGCGGGACTAAGGCTCCAAGGGGCAAGTGCCCTGAGGCACTGGGCTAGGAGAGTGGCGACAGTGTTTCTGGGTGTGCCCCAAGAGCATGGCCAGCCTAGCGCAGGCAGGCAGTGTCCTAAGGACGGGCCCAGACAGGAGCTGTGGGGGTCGTGTTTGCAGAAACAGGGCCTTCAGAGGATGGCAGAAAGTCCCCGGGGGCGGGCCTCAGAGCCCGTGCCCAATGAGCCTGAGGGGAGGGCCCAGTGGGTATTCATAGAGACAGCTGGCCAATCAGAGAGGAGGAACGTCACCCTCAGGGGCGTGAAGCAAGAGCTGGCCAATGAGAACAGAGGAGGAGTTGCGTGGGCGGGCCTCAGAGAGCAGCCCACCAATGAGAGCCTGGGTGCTGGCTCTGGGTGGGCGTACCCCTGGAGGTCAGCCAATCAGGGTCCAGCGGAAGTGCCTGGGGGGCGGGCCCTCGGGAGGCTGTCCAATGAGCGCCTGGGGCGGGCCTCGTGGGCGGAGCCCAGGAGGCTGGCCAATCATGGGGCAAGGGCGGTGACCTTCCTGGGCGTGCCTTAGGAACTGGCCTATCAGAGGGCGCCCCTCAGACAGCAGCCCGCCAATGGGAGCCAAGAGAAGGCTGGCTGGGGGCGTGTCCCTGGGACACCAGGCCAATCAGAGTCGAGCGGAAGTGGCTGGTGGGCGGGCCTTCCGGAGGCTGCCCCATCAGCGTGCTGCAGGGCCGTGTGGGCGGTGCTCAGGGCCGCTGGCCAATCACTGACTAGGGGCCCGGACCCTCCTGGGCGTGTCCAAGCACACTGGCCAATGAGATTGCTGGTGGGGTTCTGGGCGTGGCCTAGGCCTCTGGCCTATCAGAGCCTGGCTGGCGCCCTGTGGGCGGGCCTTCTGAAGGAATCCCGCCAATGGGAGCTCAGAGCTGGCCTTAAAAGGCTGGGCGTGCTTCCAGGAAATGCGAAGCAGGGTTCAGCCCAGGGCCCTGCCTTGCAGAAGCTGTCCAGTGCGCATGTGTATAACTCCGTTTGTGCCTGTGCCTCTGTGGATTTGTGTGTGTGTGTGTGTGTGTGTCTGAGGGAGGGAGAGAGAGAGAGAACAACAGAATCACTGTGGCACAGGTGATTTTGTGCAAAACACTTGGCACATTCTGATTTACAGCTCAATATTGACACCAGGGCAGCTCTCCTTGGCCCTTGGTCACTTTTCTTCTTTTCAGATGTAAAGACACTGAAGAGGGAGAGGTTTTTGCCCTGAGGCTTGCACTGGGAACTAGCAGCTGCCCTGTTTGTGTTGCCAGACTAGGAAACCTGTGGTGCCTGTCCATGTGGAGAGTCTCCTGGATGAGTTCCTTCTCGAGCCTTTTTCGCTCGGTCCCGTTGGAGCTGCATATAGCTAATGATTTGGAGATTTTATTCCTTTGGACAATGCTTTTCCTGATGCAAAGTTTCTCTCCAGGTTTTAGCAACCAATTGTGTGAATGTCACATCGAATCCATTGTAGAAAATGACTACATCAGTGTCTCTCTCTCTCTTTCTCTCTCTCTCTCTATCTCTCTCTCTATATATATATATGTATGTAACATGTAGAGGTCTGAAAATATTTTTTAGCTAGAGACCTACACAGCTCTGGATTAGGGTAGCAATGTGGATACACCTGGCCCTTCTGAGCCACAGTCATGAGAGACATCTCACAGAGCCATATCGTATATCACTCTACAAATCTCTCTCAGCACAAACTACCACTGCCAAATCATCTACTTCCCTCTTGCTCCTTTTGTCCACCGAGTCTTATCCCAAAACTGTAAATCAAAGAAGAAATAGACATAGTGCAGTTCCCTGCACACAGGACAGGCTGAGGCTGGACCAGGGAGATGCAATACGCCAGCCTGCATCTTGGCTGGAGGATCACTATGACTACTTCGAATTTGGAGAGGCGAGGGCAGTTTTGGAGAGTGGGCTGCCGGCCAAGGGTTGCTTCTCAGAGTGGCTAAAACCTAGATGTTCTAAGTGTTACCTTTCCTCACAAACATAAAATAGCAATGCCACTTGTAAGAAGTATGCATGGGCATGGAGGGTTTGTCTTCAGTGCTCTGGCACTGATCAACACAGGGCCAGAATTTCAGTCCTTGTCTGTCTTTGTCATTCTGTCTCTCTGACTGTCTCTACGTGCCTTCTTCACTGGGCCCTTACTGGAAGTCAGTGCATGCATCGTGAACTCAGCCTTCCTGGTGTTGAAATTTTCCTTTCTTTGCCCTTTGGATTATTTAGTCTCCTGCACATGGTGTAGTACAGAGGGGAACTGCGGAGACAGCGTTGCTGCTGTAGGTTCCAGGCATATGTCCATCTCCAGCTGCAGCTGTCCAGGCCCTCTGTGCTTGACTGCCATTCTCCAGGGCCCTGAGGCTGACACTCAGCCTCAATGCAGCCCTCCTCACCTTCCTGCACAGCATCCTTGTCCTTATTCCATGAGAGCCCCGGTCAAGGGAAGTGAAACTCGATCCCCCTGGCACACACACTGTGCTTTCCCTCTATTAAGCCAAATGGAAAGGATCTGTGGTACTGATGGCCACACCAGTGTCCAGATTTCCCATGCAAAACGGAAGCTTCCAGTGTTCAGAAAGAGGGTGTTTTGATGGCTGTGAAATGTCTTTTCCAAGTGCCTCATGGTGTTTCAAATCCCTTTGAAACCTGAAGTTCTTTCTTGTATCTAGGGAATATTTTCACCACTGGCCAGAAGGGCCGCCCAACTAGGAGCACAGCTATCCAGGGGTCAGGAGGTCTTCCAGCCTGCTAGCTCCTGGAGGGATTCCTGAGTATGTCCTCAGGGCCCAAGTGTAAAAGGTGTTTCCAATTGCCTTGATTAGCAGCAGCCAGGCCCTCAGGTGAGGGGCGGGGCTGTGATCTTGACTGGAAGCCCCTAATTTGGCCAATGGAGGCATCCATCTTTTTTTGTCTGTCCATAGCAAGGGCCCGGGGAGTTTGTGCTTCCTGCAAACAGAGCGACATTGTATGGGACACTCATGCAAGCCTACTTCTGGGAATCTCTCTGAGTGTGATGTGTGGACACCAGGAAGCATGAGCAGGGATGTGAGGCCACAGGAGCAATTGCCTTAGCCGGACCCAAAGGGTAGGTGTAAGGGGCCGGGTTCATCCACTATTGTTTGGTTCAACACACTTCCCATCTATGTGGAAACATAGCCCTTTCTGGGTACTTTCTGGGCTTGTAATCTGCTGCCCTGAGCAGTGGACTGAGAGTCTGGAGGCTGAGTAGGCAGCCAAACGTGACTGGACAGGCTCAAGCCCCTGAATTCTGAGGGGTGCCCCAGCTTCCCCCATTGGCAGTGTTTGGATCATAGTGAGGCATGGCATTGATTCGGAACTCAGGAGAGTGAGACATGAGAGTCCCTTTGCATATGCATTCTTGCTTAGCCACAATCTGGGCTAGCTGGCTTGCCCTGACCAGATAGGTTCTCTGTACATAAGTTGCAGGAGAGGCTGGCTCCCTTGCCACCCATGCTCTGAGACTACTACAGGTGATCTCTGAGCACACACAGACACACACAAACAGACAGACAGACAGACACACACACACACATTACTGTCAGGTTGGTAGTAGAGCCTATGGTGAAGGCTGGGGCTGTCTGGGGTCTGTGGGCATGAGAGCTGCTGCCTTACAATCTCTACAAGCCAGGTTTGAACCTGTCATCAATGAACACAGTGTAGGAGGTTTTTGAATTCTGGTCTCTTTCCAACTCATCTATTTCTCTTCTCGCCTTCTCTATCTCTAACTCTCACATGCTCTCACACACTCTGTCTTCACTCATTAATATTTTACTTAGATTCTTATTTTACTGACAGGCCCAGATAGACAAAGAGAGTTACCAGAGCACTGCTGAGCTCTGGCTTGTTGTGTTGGCGATTTCACCTAGGCTACTGGAGCCTCAGTTTGTAAGTCTTTCTGACACAAGCCATATTCTGTCTCCTCATTTCCATGCCAGTATCACTCAGAGTTTATAATAAAGATATACATACATGTATATATGTACATATAGATTTATATATCTGTCATTTTTAGAATGTTCGACCTATGTATTTGACCTTCTTTCAGAATTACCACATTTATAACAGCCTAGTTTTTCTGAAATAATTGGCCATATAGTTGGAGCAGGATTCAATACAATTATAAATAATAGAACCTTCCAGTAGCATTTCTAATCGTGTTTCTATTAGCATCCTTATTGTAATTATCATGGCCCAGATCTTCCCTCCTTTTTCTAGTGTAAGCTTCAATACGTATGTGTTTGTTTTCTTTCTCCGGAAATCTTAATGTCCCTGGACCCTGAAGTGTTAGGGAATTTTTGAAGCAGCCCTCTGTTTCTCAGCAGATGGTTTCTATGTTTCTGCTGTCATCAGGTCTTCTTGTGGTTTTTGTCTTTATTTATTTTTATTGTTTCAAGTCCTCCTAGATCATCCCCATTTATTTGCATATTTATTTATTTAGTCAGGTATCACATGTGGCATCATTTCTTCTGCTTGAGAGATTTTCTCTTATAACTGAAGGGAACTTTTGATGCACAATACATTTCCTGGGGCAAATACTACACACATATGGTGAAGGCTTGGGTTGTCTGGGGTCTGTGGGCATTAGAGCTGCTGCGTGACAATCTCTACAACCCAGGTTTGAACCTGTCATGAATGAACACAGCCTAGGGGGTTTTTGACTTCTGGTCTATTTCCAACTCTTCTATTTCTCTTCTCGCCATCTCTGTCTCTGACTCTCACAGGCTCTCTCTCACTCTGTCTGAACTCAGGAATATTTTACTTATATCCTTATTTTATTGACAGGCCCAGATATACAAAGAGAATGGCCAGAGCACTGCTGAGCTCTGGCTGGTTTTTGTTTGTGATTTCACCTAGGCTACTGGAGCCTCTGATTGGTAAGTCTCTCTGACTTAAGCCATATTCTGTCTCCTCATATCCATGGCAGTATCTCTCAGACTTTATAATAAAGATATACATCCATATACATATATAAATATACATATATATCTCTGTCGTTTTTAGAATTGTCAACCTATGTAATTGATCTTAATCAGAATTCACACATTTACAACAGGTTCCTTTTTCCCTACTAATTGGCCACATAGTTGGAGCAGGATTCAATACAATTATAAATAATAGAACCTTCCAGTAGCATTTCTAATAGCATTTCTATCAGCATCCTTATTTTAAATATCATAGTACAGAACTTGCCTCCTTTCTCTAGTGTAAGCTTCAATACATATGAGTTTCTTTTCATTCTCCCGAAATCTTAATTTCCCTGGACTCTGAAGGGTCTCGGAACTTTTGAAGCAGCCCTTGATTCACAGCAGATGGTTTCTATGTTTCTGCTGTCATCAGGTCTTCTTGTGCTTTTTGTTTTTATTTTTCATTTGTTTCAAATCCTCCTAGATAACCCCCATTTATTTGCATATTTATTTATTTATTTATTTATTTGGTTCTATATTACATGAGGGGTCCATTCTTCTGCTTGATAGATTTTTCTCTTATAATTGAAGGGAAGTTTACACTCACAATACATATCCTGTCGTAAATACTACACACATATGGTGAAGGCTGGGGTTGTCTGGGGTCTGTGGACAGGAGACTGATGCCTTACAATCTCGACAACCCAGGTTTGAACCTGTCATGTATGAACACAGAGTGGGAGCTTTTGGACTTCTGGTCTCTTTCCAACTCTTCTATTTCTCTTCTTGCCTTCTCTGTCTCTGACTCTCACAGGCTCTCACTCACTCTGTCTGCACTCATTAATATTTTACTTTTATATTATTTGACTGACAGGCCCAGATATACAAAGCGAGTCACCAGGCCCCGGCTGAGCTCTGGATTGTTTTGTTGGCGATTTCACCTAGGTTTCTGGAGCCTCAGCTTTGTAAGTCTCTCTGGCACAAGCCATACTCTGTCTCCTCATAGCCATGCCAGTATCCCTCATAGTTGATAATAAAGATACACATACATATATGTACATATACATATATATATATATATATATATATATATATCAGACATTTTTAGAATTGTTGACCTTTTTATTTGATCTGAATGCAGAATTACCGCATTTATAATAGCCTCCTTATTCATAAATAATTGGTCACATAGTTGGAGCAGGATTCACTACAATTATAAATTATAAACTTTCCAGGAGCATTTCCAATAGCCTTTCTATCAGTATCCTTATTGTAATTATCATAGCACAGAACTTGCCTCCATTTTCTAGTGTAAGCTTCAAATCGTATGCGTTTCTTTTCATTCTCGGAATTCGTAATTTGCCTGGACCCTGTGTGTCAGGGAATTTTTGAAGCAGCCCTCTATTTCTCAGCAGACGTTTTCTATATTTCTGCTGTCATCAGGTCTTCCTGTGGTGTTTGTTTTTATTTTTTATTTTTTTCAAATCCTCTTAGATCATTCCCATTTATTTGCATATTTATTTATTTATTTATTTCGTCCGATATCACATGAGGGGTCATTTCTTCTGCCTGATAGATTTTCTCTTATAATTGAAGGGAACTTTTGACACACAATACATTTCCTTTTGCAGATACTACACGCTACTACAACTGCTACTGCACTGTTTTTGACAGTGACATCCAATGCACAATGGATTAGTATTGCATGGCTCTAGAGAATGTTCACTATTTAACCTACAATGTTTTTAACCTCACAAATATTTATTCTGTTCTTTCTTGGGGGATGAATGGTTTACAGTCAACAGTTCCATATAATAGTGGGCACGGGGGGGTAATTTTTCCCACTACCCCTGTATTTCTGTACATCCTTTGTAACTTTCTTATTGAGGAGAAGCAAACAGTCATAAATTGAGAGAGCAGGGCCCAAGCAGGAAGAGAGACAGAGAGACATCTGCAGCTCTGATTTGTCACTAGCCCAGCTTTTCCCTAGCTGGGTAAGTGTGACCAGGGGCTCAAAACAGGGTCCTGGGATTCCACATAGTTCCCTGGCAGCTCCACCAGCTGTTCCTCCAACCCATGCTCCCTTCGTTGTCCATGTAACTATCGATCTGCTCTAGGCATTTCTCACCTTCATATGCCAGAAACTTAACACTTCTCCCTTCCACCCATGAAACTTTGACCTTTTGCTAGGGTGCAAAACAGCAACTCCAATCCAAGTTATTTTCGGGACAAGTGTGTATGTCTCTGTGGGAAGGTGTGTGTGTGTGTGTGTGTGTGTGTGTGTGTGTAAGTGTGCATAAGTGTGTTTCAGTTAAGATTACCGCTGTTGTTTCTTTATTCCTGACACAGGGACTTAGGAACTGGGTTGTGTTATGACAAAGGAAGTTTCCACTGCACAAGTGGTTTTTCAAGTATGAATTGGCACATTGGATTGTGGACTCTGTTGTGCATTCTCCCAGGTGGTCCTCAGATGGGTTCTTTCCTTTGCTATTCCCATGCTGTGTGTAATTTTCTGGGTAGACTCAAAGAGGAGTGGCATGGGGAGCTCAGCTGCATTCTGCTGTATGTCCACAAGGTGGCGGCAAAGACCATAGTTGAGTGTAGTGATTCTGTGGAATGAGGAGAACTCTAGGAATTGTGGCCCGTGGACAGCAGGGTTGAAATTGACGTAGAGTGCCCTAGACATCTGTTCTTTCCTGTGGGGTGGGGGGATCCCCCATTTGGCTTTGCAAGTGGAAGGGGTTTCTCTCTTTGCCTGGGATGACTCTACTGGGAGCTTGTGAATCCCTGTGCTCAGCTGCATTCTGCTGGGTGTCCACAAGAGGGCAGTACCAGGGCGGGACTAAGGCTCCAAGGGGCAAGTGCCCTGAGGCACTGGGCTAGGAGAGTGGCGACAGTGTTTCTGGGTGTGCCCCAAGAGCATGGCCAGCCTAGCGCAGGCAGGCAGTGTCCTAAGGACGGGCCCAGACAGGAGCTGTGGGGGTCGTGTTTGCAGAAACAGGTCCTTCAGTGGATGGCAGAAAGTCCCCGGGGGCGGGCCTCAGAGCCCGTGCCCAATGAGCCTGAGGGGAGGGCCCAGTGGGTATTCATAGAGACAGCTGGCCAATCAGAGAGGAGGAACGTCACCCTCAGGGGCGTGAAGCAAGAGCTGGCCAATGAGAACAGAGGAGGAGTTGCGTGGGCGGGCCTCAGAGAGCAGCCCACCAATGAGAGCCTGGGTGCTGGCTCTGGGTGGGCGTACCCCTGGAGGTCAGCCAATCAGGGTCCAGCGGAAGTGCCTGGGGGGCGGGCCCTCGGGAGGCTGTCCAATGAGCGCCTGGGGCGGGCCTCGTGGGCGGAGCCCAGGAGGCTGGCCAATCATGGGGCAAGGGCGGTGACCTTCCTGGGCGTGCCTTAGGAACTGGCCTATCAGAGGGCGCCCCTCAGACAGCAGCCCGCCAATGGGAGCCAAGAGAAGGCTGGCTGGGGGCGTGTCCCTGGGACACCAGGCCAATCAGAGTCGAGCGGAAGTGGCTGGTGGGCGGGCCTTCCTGAGGCTGCCCAATCAGCGTGATGCAGGGCCGTGTGGGCGGTGCTCAAGGCCGCTGGCCAATCACTGACTAGGGGCCCGGACCCTCCTGGGCGTGTCCAAGCACACTGGCCAATGAGATTGCTGGTGGGGTTCTGGGCGTGGCCTAGCCATCTGGCCTATCAGAGCCTGGCTGGCGCCCTGTGGGCGGGCCTTCTGAAGGAATCCCGCCAATGGGAGCTCAGAGCTGGCCTTAAAAGGCTGGGCGTGCTTCCAGGAAATGCGAAGCAGGGTTCAGCCCAGGGCCCTGCCTTGCAGAAGCTGTCCAGTGCGCATGTGTATAACTCCGTTTGTGCCTGTGCCTCTGTGGATTTGTGTGTGTGTGTGTGTGTGTGTCTGAGGGAGGGAGAGAGAGAGAGAACAACAGAATCACTGTGGCACAGGTGATTTTGTGCAAAACACTTGGCACATTCTGATTTACAGCTCAATATTGACACCAGGGCAGCTCTCCTTGGCCCTTGGTCACTTTTCTTCTTTTCAGATGTAAAGACACTGAAGAGGGAGAGGTTTTTGCCCTGAGGCTTGCACTGGGAACTAGCAGCTGCCCTGTTTGTGTTGCCAGACTAGGAAACCTGTGGTGCCTGTCCATGTGGAGAGTCTCCTGGATGAGTTCCTTCTCGAGCCTTTTTCGCTCGGTCCCGTTGGAGCTGCATATAGCTAATGATTTGGAGATTTTATTCCTTTGGACAATTGTTTTCCTGATGCAAAGTTTCTCTCCAGGTTTTAGCAACCAATTGTGTGAATGTCACATCGAATCCATTGTAGAAAATGACTACATCAGTGTCTCTCTCTCTCTTTCTCTCTCTCTCTCTATCTCTCTCTATATATATATATGTATGTAACATGTAGAGGTCTGAAAATATTTTTTAGCTAGAGACCTGCACAGCTCTGGATTAGGGTAGCAATGTGGATACACCTGACCCTTCTGAGCCACAGTCATGAGAGACATCTCACAGAGCCATATCGTATATCACTCTACAAATCTCTCTCAGCACAAACTACCACTGCCAAATCATCTACTTCCCTCTTGCTCTTTTTGTCCACCGAGTCTTATCCCAAAACTGTAAATCAAAGAAGAAATAGACATAGTGCAGTTCCCTGCACACAGGACAGGCTGAGGCTGGACCAGGGAGATGCAATACGCCAGCCTGCATCTTGGCTGGAGGATCACTATGCTTACTTCGAATTTGGAGAGGCGAGGGCAGTTTTGGAGAGTGGGCTGCCGGCCAAGGGTTGCTTCTCAGAGTGGCTAAGACCTAGATGTTCTAAGTGTTACCTTTCCTCACAAACATAAAATAGCAATGCCACTTGTAAGAAGTATGCATGGGCATGGAGGGTTTGTCTTCAGTGCTCTGGCACTGATCAACACAGGGCCAGAATTTCAGTCCTTGTCTGTCTCTGTCATTCTGTCTCTCTGACTGTCTCTACGTGCCTTCTTCACTGGGCCCTTACTGGAAGTCAGTGCATGCATCGTGAACTCAGCCTTCCTGGTGTTGAAATTTTCCTTTCTTTGCCCTTTGGATTATTTAGTCTCCTGCACATGGTGTAGTACAGAGGGGAACTGCGGAGACAGCGTTGCTGCTGCAGGTTCCAGGCATATGTCCATCTCCAGCTGCAGCTGTCCAGGCCCTCTGTGCTTGACTGCCATTCTCCAGGGCCCTGAGGCCGACACTCAGCCTCAATGCAGCCCTCCTCACCTTCCTGCACAGCATCCTTGTCCTTATTCCATGAGAGCCCCGGTCAAGGGAAGTGAAACTCGATCCCCCTGGCACACACACTGTGCTTTCCCTCTATTAAGCCAAATGGAAAGGATCTGTGGTACTGATGGCCACACCAGTGTCCAGATTTCCCATGCAAAACGGAAGCAGCCAGTGTTCAGAAAGAGGGTGTTTTGATGGCTGTGAAATGTCTTTTCCAAGTGCCTCATGGTGTTTCAAATCCCTTTGAAACCTGAAGTTCTTTCTTGTATCTAGGGAATATTTTCACCACTGGCCAGAAGGGCCGCCCAACTAGGAGCACAGCTATCCAGGGGTCAGGAGGTCTTCCAGCCTGCTAGCTCCTGGAGGGATTCCTGAGTATGTCCTCAGGGCCCAAGTGTAAAAGGTGTTTCCAATTGCCTTGATTAGCAGCAGCCAGGCCCTCAGGTGAGGGGCGGGGCTGTGATCTTGACTGGAAGCCCCTAATTTGGCCAATGGAGGCACCCATCTTTTTTTGTCTGTCCATAGCAAGGGCCCGGGGAGTTTGTGCTTCCTGCAAACAGAGAGACATTGTATGGGACACTCATGCAAGCCTACTTCTGGGAATCTCTCAGAGTGTGATGTGTGGACACCAGGAAGCATGAGCAGGGATGTGAGGCCACAGGAGCAATTGCCTTAGCCGGACCCAAAGGGTAGGTGTAAGGGGCTGGGTTCATCCACTATTGTTTGGTTCAACACACTTCCCATCTATGTGGAAACACAGCCCTTTCTGGGTACTTTCTGGGCTTGTAATCTGCTGCCCTGAGCAGTGGACTGAGAGCCTGGAGGCTGAGTAGGCAGCCAAACGTGACTGGACAGGCTCAAGCCCCTGAATTCTGAGGGGTGCCCCAGCTTCCCCCATTGGCAGTGTTTGGATCATAGTGAGGCATGGCATTGATTCGGAACTCAGGAGAGTGAGACATGAGAGTCCCTTTGCATATGCATTCTTGCTTAGCCACAATCTGGGCTAGCTGGCTTGCCCTGACCAGATAGGTTCTCTGTACATAAGTTGCAGGAGAGGCTGGCTCCCTTGCCACCCATGCTCTGAGACTACTACAGGTGATCTCTGAGCACACACAGACACACACAAACAGACAGACAGACACACACACACACACACACACACACACACACACACACACATTACTGTCAGGTTGGTAGTAGAGCCTATGGTGAAGGCTGGGGCTGTCTGGGGTCTGTGGGCATGAGAGCTGCTGCCTTACAATCTCTACAAGCCAGGTTTGAACCTGTCATCAATGAACACAGTGTAGGAGGTTTTTGAATTCTGGTCTCTTTCCAACTCATCTATTTCTCTTCTCGCCTTCTCTATCTCTAACTCTCACATGCTCTCACACACTCTGTCTTCACTCATTAATATTTTACTTAGATTCTTATTTTACTGACAGGCCCAGATAGACAAATAGAGTTACCAGAGCACTGCTGAGCTCTGGCTTGTTGTGTTGGCGATTTCACCTAGGCTACTGGAGCCTCAGTTTGTAAGTCTTTCTGACACAAGCCATATTCTGTCTCCTCATTTCCATGCCGGTATCACTCAGAGTTTATAATAAAGATATACATACATGTATATATGTACATATAGATTTATATATCTGTCATTTTTAGAATGTTCGACCTATGTATTTGACCTTCTTTCAGAATTACCACATTTATAACAGCCTAGTTTTTCTGAAATAATTGGCCATATAGTTGGAGCAGGATTCAATACAATTATAAATAATAGAACCTTCCAGTAGCATTTCTAATCATGTTTCTATTAGCATCCTTATTGTAATTATCATGGCCCAGATCTTCCCTCCTTTTTCTAGTGTAAGCTTCAATACGTATGTGTTTGTTTTCTTTCTCCGGAAATCTTAATGTCCCTGGACCCTGAAGTGTTAGGGAATTTTTGAAGCAGCCCTCTGTTTCTCAGCAGATGGTTTCTATGTTTCTGCTGTCATCAGGTCTTCTTGTGGTTTTTGTCTTTATTTATTTTTATTGTTTCAAGTCCTCCTAGATCATCCCCATTTATTTGCATATTTATTTATTTAGTCAGGTATCACATGTGGCATCATTTCTTCTGCTTGAGAGATTTTCTCTTATAACTGAAGGGAACTTTTGATGCACAATACATTTCCTGGGGCAAATACTACACACATATGGTGAAGGCTTGGGTTGTCTGGGGTCTGTGGGCATTAGAGCTGCTGCGTGACAATCTCTACAACCCAGGTTTGAACCTGTCATGAATGAACACAGCCTAGGGGGTTTTTGACTTCTGGTCTATTTCCAACTCTTCTATTTCTCTTCTTGCCATCTCTGTCTCTGACTCTCACAGGCTCTCTCTCACTCTGTCTGAACTCAGGAATATTTTACTTATATCCTTATTTTATTGACAGGCCCAGATATACAAAGAGAGTGGCCAGAGCACTGCTGAGCTCTGGCTGGTTTTGTTTGTGATTTCACCTAGGCTACTGGAGCCTCTGATTGGTAAGTCTCTCTGACTTAAGCCATATTCTGTCTCCTCATATCCATGGCAGTATCTCTCAGACTTTATAATAAAGATATACATCCATATACATATATAAATATACATATATATCTCTGTCGTTTTTAGAATTGTCAACCTATGTAATTGATCTTAATCAGAATTCACACATTTACAACAGGTTCCTTTTTCCCTACTAATTGGCCACATAGTTGGAGCAGGATTCAATACAATTATAAATAATAGAACCTTCCAGTAGCATTTCTAATAGCATTTCTATCAGCATCCTTATTTTAAATATCATAGTACAGAACTTGCCTCCTTTCTCTAGTGTAAGCTTCAATACATATGAGTTTCTTTTCATTCTCCCGAAATCTTAATTTCCCTGGACTCTGAAGGGTCTCGGAACTTTTGAAGCAGCCCTTGATTCACAGCAGATGGTTTCTATGTTTCTGCTGTCATCAGGTCTTCTTGTGCTCTTTGTTTTTATTTTTCATTTGTTTCAAATCCTCCTAGATAACCCCCATTTACTTGCATATTTATTTATTTATTTATTTATTTATTTGGTTCTATATTACATGAGGGGTCCATTCTTCTGCTTGATAGATTTTTCTCTTATAATTGAAGGGAAGTTTACACTCACAATACATATCCTGTCGTAAATACTACACACATATGGTGAAGGCTGGGGTTGTCTGGGGTCTGTGGACAGGAGACTGATGCCTTACAATCTCGACAACCCAGGTTTGAACCTGTCATGTATGAACACAGAGTGGGAGCTTTTGGACTTCTGGTCTCTTTCCAACTCTTCTATTTCTCTTCTTGCCTTCTCTGTCTCTGACTCTCACAGGCTCTCACTCACTCTGTCTGCACTCATTAATATTTTACTTTTATATTATTTGACTGACAGGCCCAGATATACAAAGCGAGTCACCAGGCCCCGGCTGAGCTCTGGATTGTTTTGTTGGCGATTTCACCTAGGTTTCTGGAGCCTCAGCTTTGTAAGTCTCTCTGGCACAAGCCATACTCTGTCTCCTCATAGCCATGCCAGTATCCCTCATAGTTGATAATAAAGATACACATACATATATGTACATATACATATATATATATATATATATATATCAGACATTTTTAGAATTGTTGACCTTTTTATTTGATCTGAATGCAGAATTACCGCATTTATAATAGCCTCCTTATTCATAAATAATTGGTCACATAGTTGGAGCAGGATTCACTACAATTATAAATTATAAACTTTCCAGGAGCATTTCCAATAGCCTTTCTATCAGTATCCTTATTGTAATTATCATAGCACAGAACTTGCCTCCATTTTCTAGTGTAAGCTTCAAATCGTATGCGTTTCTTTTCATTCTCGGAATTCGTAATTTGCCTGGACCCTGTGTGTCAGGGAATTTTTGAAGCAGCCCTCTATTTCTCAGCAGACGTTTTCTATATTTCTGCTGTCATCAGGTCTTCCTGTGGTGTTTGTTTTTATTTTTTATTTTTTTCAAATCCTCTTAGATCATTCCCATTTATTTGCATATTTATTTATTTATTTATTTCGTCCGATATCACATGAGGGGTCATTTCTTCTGCCTGATAGATTTTCTCTTATAATTGAAGGGAACTTTTGACACACAATACATTTCCTTTTGCAGATACTACACGCTACTACAACTGCTACTGCACTGTTTTTGACAGTGACATCCAATGCACAATGGATTAGTATTGCATGGCTCTAGAGAATGTTCACTATTTAACCTACAATGTTTTTAACCTCACAAATATTTATTCTGTTCTTTCTTGGGGGATGAATGGTTTACAGTCAACAGTTCCATATAATAGTGGGCACGGGGGGGTAATTTTTCCCACTACCCCTGTATTTCTGTACATCCTTTGTAACTTTCTTATTGAGGAGAAGCAAACAGTCATAAATTGAGAGAGCAGGGCCCAAGCAGGAAGAGAGACAGAGAGACATCTGCAGCTCTGATTTGTCACTAGCCCAGCTTTACCCTAGCTGGGTAAGTGTGACCAGGGGCTCAAAACAGGGTCCTGGGATTCCACATAGTTCCCTGGCAGCTCCACCAGCTGTTCCTCCAACCCATGCTCCCTTCGTTGTCCATGTAACTATCGATCTGCTCTAGGCATTTCTCACCTTCATATGCCAGAAACTTAACACTTCTCCCTTCCACCCATGAAACTTTGACCTTTTGCTAGGGTGCAAAACAGCAACTCCAATCCAAGTTATTTTCGGGACAAGTGTGTACGTCTCTGTGGGAAGGTGTGTGTGTGTGTGTGTGTGTGTGTGTGTGTGTAAGTGTGCATAAGTGTGTTTCAGTTAAGATTACCGCTGTTGTTTCTTTATTCCTGACACAGGGACTTAGGAACTGGGTTGTGTTATGACAAAGGAAGTTTCCACTGCACAAGTGGTTTTTCAAGTATGAATTGGCACATTGGATTGTGGACTCTGTTGTGCATTCTCCCAGGTGGTCCTCAGATGGGTTCTTTCCTTTGCTATTCCCATGCTGTGTGTAATTTTCTGGGTAGACTCAAAGAGGAGTGGCATGGGGAGCTCAGCTGCATTCTGCTGTATGTCCACAAGGTGGCGGCAAAGACCATAGTTGAGTGTAGTGATTCTGTGGAATGAGGAGAACTCTAGGAATTGTGGCCCGTGGACAGCAGGGTTGAAATTGACGTAGAGTGCCCTAGACATCTGTTCTTTCCTGTGGGGTGGGGGGATCCCCCATTTGGCTTTGCAAGTGGAAGGGGTTTCTCTCTTTGCCTGGGATGACTCTACTGGGAGCTTGTGAATCCCTGTGCTCAGCTGCATTCTGCTGGGTGTCCACAAGAGGGCAGCACCAGGGCGGGACTAAGGCTCCATGGGGCAAGTGCCCTGAGGCACTGGGCTAGGAGAGTGGCGACAGTGTTTCTGGGTGTGCCCCAAGAGCATGGCCAGCCTAGCGCAGGCAGGCAGTGTCCTAAGGACGGGCCCAGACAGGAGCTGTGGGGGTCGTGTTTGCAGAAACAGGGCCTTCAGAGGATGGCAGAAAGTCCCCGGGGGCGGGCCTCAGAGCCCGTGCCCAATGAGCCTGAGGGGAGGGCCCAGTGGGTATTCATAGAGACAGCTGGCCAATCAGAGAGGAGGAACGTCACCCTCAGGGGCGTGAAGCAAGAGCTGGCCAATGAGAACAGAGGAGGAGTTGCGTGGGCGGGCCTCAGAGAGCAGCCCACCAATGAGAGCCTGGGTGCTGGTTCTGGGTGGGCGTACCCCTGGAGGTCAGCCAATCAGGGTCCAGTGGAAGTGCCTGGGGGGCGGGCCCTCGGGAGGCTGTCCAATGAGCGCCTGGGGCGGGCCTCGTGGGCGGAGCCCAGGAGGCTGGCCAATCATGGGGCAAGGGCGGTGACCTTCCTGGGCGTGCCTTAGGAACTGGCCTATCAGAGGGCGCCCCTCAGACAGCAGCCCGCCAATGGGAGCCAAGAGAAGGCTGGCTGGGGGCGTGTCCCTGGGACACCAGGCCAATCAGAGTCGAGCGGAAGATGCTGGTGGGCGGGCCTTCCGGAGGCTGCCCAATCAGCGTGCTGCAGGGCCGTGTGGGCGGTGCTCAAGGCCGCTGGCCAATCACTGACTAGGGGCCCGGACCCTCCTGGGCGTGTCCAAGCACACTGGCCAATGAGATTGCTGGTGGGGTTCTGGGCGTGGCCTAGGCCTCTGGCCTATCAGAGCCTGGCTGGCGCCCTGTGGGCGGGCCTTCTGAAGGAATCCCGCCAATGGGAGCTCAGAGCTGGCCTTAAAAGGCTGGGAGTGCTTCCAGGAAATGCGAAGCAGGGTTCAGCCCAGGGCCCTGCCTTGCAGAAGCTGTCCAGTGCGCATGTGTATAACTCCGTTTGTGCCTGTGCCTCTGTGGATTTGTGTGTGTGTGTGTGTGTGTGTGTGTCTGAGGGAGGGAGAGAGAGAGAGAGAACAACAGAATCACTGTGGCACAGGTGATTTTGTGCAAAACACTTGGCACATTCTGATTTACAGCTCAATATTGACACCAGGGCAGCTCTCCTTGGCCCTTGGTCACTTTTCTTCTTTTCAGATGTAAAGACACTGAAGAGGGAGAGGTTTTTGCCCTGAGGCTTGCACTGGGAACTAGCAGCTGCCCTGTTTGTGTTGCCAGACTAGGAAACCTGTGGTGCCTGTCCATGTGGAGAGTCTCCTGGATGAGTTCCTTCTCGAGCCTTTTTCGCTCGGTCCCGTTGGAGCTGCATATAGCTAATGATTTGGAGATTTTATTCCTTTGGACAATTGTTTTCCTGATGCAAAGTTTCTCTCCAGGTTTTAGCAACCAATTGTGTGAATGTCACATCGAATCCATTGTAGAAAATGACTACATCAGTGTCTCTCTCTCTCTTTCTCTCTCTCTCTCAATCTATATATATATATATATATATATATATATATATATATATATATATATGTAGGTAACATGTAGAGGTCTGAAAATATTTTTTAGCTAGAGACCTGCACAGCTCTGGATTAGGGTAGCAATGTGGATACACCTGGCCCTTCTGAGCCACAGTCATGAGAGACATCTCACAGAGCCATATCGTATATCACTCTACAAATCTCTCTCAGCACAAACTACCACTGCCAAATCATCTACTTCCCTCTTGCTCTTTTTGTCCACCGAGTCTTATCCCAAAACTGTAAATCAAAGAAGAAATAGACATAGTGCAGTTCCCTGCACACAGGACAGGCTGAGGCTGGACCAGGGAGATGCAATACGCCAGCCTGCATCTTGGCTGGAGCATCACTATGACTACTTCGAATTTGGAGAGGCGAGGGCAGTTTGGGAGAGTGGGCTGCCGGCCAAGGGTTGCTTCTCAGAGTGCTAAGACCTAGATGTTCTAAGTGTTACCTTTCCTCACAAACATAAAATAGCAATGCCACTTGTAAGAAGTATGCATGGGCATGGAGGGTTTGTCTTCAGTGCTCTGGCACTGATCAACACAGGGCCAGAATTGCAGTCCTTGTCTGTCTCTGTCATTCTGTCTCTCTGACTGTCTCTACGTGCCTTCTTCACTGGGCCCTTACTGGAAGTCAGTGCATGCATCGTGAACTCAGCCGTCCTGGTGTTGAAATTTTCCTTTCTTTGCCCTTTGGATTATTTAGTCTCCTGCACATGGTGTAGTACAGAGGGGAACTGCGGAGACAGCGTTGCTGCTGCAGGTTCCAGGCATATGTCCATCTCCAGCTGCAGCTGTCCAGGCCCTCTGTGCTTGACTGCCATTCTCCAGGGCCCTGAGGCTGACACTCAGCCTCAATGCAGCCCTCCTCACCTTCCTGCACAGCATCCTTGTCCTTATTCCATGAGAGCCCCGGTCAAGGGAAGTGAAACTCGATCCCCCTGGCACACACACTGTGCTTTCCCTCTATTAAGCCAAATGGAAAGGATCTGTGGTACTGATGGCCACACCAGTGTCCAGATTTCCCATGCAAAACGGAAGCAGCCAGTGTTCAGAAAGAGGGTGTTTTGATGGCTGTGAAATGTCTTTTCCAAGTGCCTCATGGTGTTTCAAATCCCTTTGAAACCTGAAGTTCTTTCTTGTATCTAGGGAATATTTTCACCACTGGCCAGAAGGGCCGCCCAACTAGGAGCACAGCTATCCAGGGGTCAGGAGGTCTTCCAGCCTGCTAGCTCCTGGAGGGATTCCTGAGTATGTCCTCAGGGCCCAAGTGTAAAAGGTGTTTCCAATTGCCTTGATTAGCAGCAGCCAGGCCCTCAGGTGAGGGGCGGGGCTGTGATCTTGACTGGAAGCCCCTAATTTGGCCAATGGAGGCACCCATCTTTTTTTGTCTGTCCATAGCAAGGGCCCGGGGAGTTTGTGCTTCCTGCAAACAGAGCGACATTGTATGGGACACTCATGCAAGCCTACTTCTGGGAATCTCTCTGAGTGTGATGTGTGGACACCAGGAAGCATGAGCAGGGATGTGAGGCCACAGGAGCAATTGCCTTAGCCGGACCCAAAGGGTAGGTGTAAGGGGCCGGGTTCATCCACTATTGTTTGGTTCAACACACTTCCCATCTATGTGGAAACACAGCCCTTTCTGGGTACTTTCTGGGCTTGTCCCTTTGCATATGCATTCTTGCTTAGCCACAATCTGGGCTAGCTGGCTTGCCCTGACCAGATAGGTTCTCTGTACATAAGTTGCAGGAGAGGCTGGCTCCCTTGCCACCCATGCTCTGAGACTACTACAGGTGATCTCTGAGCACACACAGACACACACAAACAGACAGACAGACACACACACACACACACACATTACTGTCAGGTTGGTAGTAGAGCCTATGGTGAAGGCTGGGGCTGTCTGGGGTCTGTGGGCATGAGAGCTGCTGCCTTAGAATCTCTACAAGCCAGGTTTGAACCTGTCATCAATGAACACAGTGTAGGAGGTTTTTGAATTCTGGTCTCTTTCCAACTCATCTATTTCTCTTCTCGCCTTCTCTATCTCTAACTCTCACATGCTCTCACACACTCTGTCTTCACTCATTAATATTTTACTTAGATTCTTATTTTACTGACAGGCCCAGATAGACAAAGAGAGTTACCAGAGCACTGCTGAGCTCTGGCTTGTTGTGTTGGCGATTTCACCTAGGCTACTGGAGCCTCAGTTTGTAAGTCTTTCTGACACAAGCCATATTCTGTCTCCTCATTTCCATGCCAGTATCACTCAGAGTTTATAATAAAGATATACATACATGTATATATGTACATATAGATTTATATATCTGTCATTTTTAGAATGTTCGACCTATGTATTTGACCTTCTTTCAGAATTACCACATTTATAACAGCCTAGTTTTTCTGAAATAATTGGCCATATAGTTGGAGCAGGATTCAATACAATTATAAATAATAGAACCTTCCAGTAGCATTTCTAATCGTGTTTCTATTAGCATCCTTATTGTAATTATCATGGCCCAGATCTTCCCTCCTTTTTCTAGTGTAAGCTTCAATACGTATGTGTTTGTTTTCTTTCTCCGGAAATCTTAATGTCCCTGGACCCTGAAGTGTTAGGGAATTTTTGAAGCAGCCCTCTGTTTCTCAGCAGATGGTTTCTATGTTTCTGCTGTCATCAGGTCTTCTTTTGGTTTTTGTCTTTATTTATTTTTATTGTTTCAAGTCCTCCTAGATCATCCCCATTTATTTGCATATTTATTTATTTAGTCAGGTATCACATGTGGCATCATTTCTTCTGCTTGAGAGATTTTCTCTTATAACTGAAGGGAACTTTTGATGCACAATACATTTCCTGGGGCAAATACTACACACATATGGTGAAGGCTTGGGTTGTCTGGGGTCTGTGGGCATTAGAGCTGCTGCGTGACAATCTCTACAACCCAGGTTTGAACCTGTCATGAATGAACACAGCCTAGGGGGTTTTTGACTTCTGGTCTATTTCCAACTCTTCTATTTCTCTTCTCGCCATCTCTGTCTCTGACTCTCACAGGCTCTCTCTCACTCTGTCTGAACTCAGGAATATTTTACTTATATCCTTATTTTATTGACAGGCCCAGATATACAAAGAGAATGGCCAGAGCACTGCTGAGCTCTGGCTGGTTTTTGTTTGTGATTTCACCTAGGCTACTGGAGCCTCTGATTGGTAAGTCTCTCTGACTTAAGCCATATTCTGTCTCCTCATATCCATGGCAGTATCTCTCAGACTTTATAATAAAGATATACATCCATATACATATATAAATATACATATATATCTCTGTCGTTTTTAGAATTGTCAACCTATGTAATTGATCTTAATCAGAATTCACACATTTACAACAGGTTCCTTTTTCCCTACTAATTGGCCACATAGTTGGAGCAGGATTCAATACAATTATAAATAATAGAACCTTCCAGTAGCATTTCTAATAGCATTTCTATCAGCATCCTTATTTTAAATATCATAGTACAGAACTTGCCTCCTTTCTCTAGTGTAAGCTTCAATACATATGAGTTTCTTTTCATTCTCCCGAAATCTTAATTTCCCTGGACTCTGAAGGGTCTCGGAACTTTTGAAGCAGCCCTTGATTCACAGCAGATGGTTTCTATGTTTCTGCTGTCATCAGGTCTTCTTGTGCTTTTTGTTTTTATTTTTCATTTGTTTCAAATCCTCCTAGATAACCCCCATTTATTTGCATATTTATTTATTTATTTATTTATTTGGTTCTATATTACATGAGGGGTCCATTCTTCTGCTTGATAGATTTTTCTCTTATAATTGAAGGGAAGTTTACACTCACAATACATATCCTGTCGTAAATACTACACACATATGGTGAAGGGTGGGGTTGTCTGGGGTCTGTGGACAGGAGACTGATGCCTTACAATCTCGACAACCCAGGTTTGAACCTGTCATGTATGAACACAGAGTGGGAGCTTTTGGACTTCTGGTCTCTTTCCAACTCTTCTATTTCTCTTCTTGCCTTCTCTGTCTCTGACTCTCACAGGCTCTCACTCACTCTGTCTGCACTCATTAATATTTTACTTTTATATTATTTGACTGACAGGCCCAGATATACAAAGCGAGTCACCAGGCCCCGGCTGAGCTCTGGATTGTTTTGTTGGCGATTTCACCTAGGTTTCTGGAGCCTCAGCTTTGTAAGTCTCTCTGGCACAAGCCATACTCTGTCTCCTCATAGCCATGCCAGTATCCCTCATAGTTGATAATAAAGATACACATACATATATGTACATATACATATATATATATATATATATATATCAGACATTTTTAGAATTGTTGACCTTTTTATTTGATCTGAATGCAGAATTACCGCATTTATAATAGCCTCCTTATTCATAAATAATTGGTCACATAGTTGGAGCAGGATTCACTACAATTATAAATTATAAACTTTCCAGGAGCATTTCCAATAGCCTTTCTATCAGTATCCTTATTGTAATTATCATAGCACAGAACTTGCCTCCATTTTCTAGTGTAAGCTTCAAATCGTATGCGTTTCTTTTCATTCTCGGAATTCGTAATTTGCCTGGACCCTGTGTGTCAGGGAATTTTTGAAGCAGCCCTCTATTTCTCAGCAGACGTTTTCTATATTTCTGCTGTCATCAGGTCTTCCTGTGGTGTTTGTTTTTATTTTTTATTTTTTTCAAATCCTCTTAGATCATTCCCATTTATTTGCATATTTATTTATTTATTTATTTCGTCCGATATCACATGAGGGGTCATTTCTTCTGCCTGATAGATTTTCTCTTATAATTGAAGGGAACTTTTGACACACAATACATTTCCTTTTGCAGATACTACACGCTACTACAACTGCTACTGCACTGTTTTTGACAGTGACATCCAATGCACAATGGATTAGTATTGCATGGCTCTAGAGAATGTTCACTATTTAACCTACAATGTTTTTAACCTCACAAATATTTATTCTGTTCTTTCTTGGGGGATGAATGGTTTACAGTCAACAGTTCCATATAATAGTGGGCACGGGGGGGGTAATTTTTCCCACTACCCCTGTATTTCTGTACATCCTTTGTAACTTTCTTATTGAGGAGAAGCAAACAGTCATAAATTGAGAGAGCAGGGCCCAAGCAGGAAGAGAGACAGAGAGACATCTGCAGCTCTGATTTGTCACTAGCCCAGCTTTACCCTAGCTGGGTAAGTGTGACCAGGGGCTCAAAACAGGGTCCTGGGATTCCACATAGTTCCCTGGCAGCTCCACCAGCTGTTCCTCCAACCCATGCTCCCTTCGTTGTCCATGTAACTATCGATCTGCTCTAGGCATTTCTCACCTTCATATGCCAGAAACTTAACACTTCTCCCTTCCACCCATGAAACTTTGACCTTTTGCTAGGGTGCAAAACAGCAACTCCAATCCAAGTTATTTTCGGGACAAGTGTGTACGTCTCTGTGGGAAGGTGTGTGTGTGTGTGTGTGTGTGTGTGTGTGTGTGTGTGTGTGTGTGTGTAAGTGTGCATAAGTGTGTTTCAGTTAAGATTACCGCTGTTGTTTCTTTATTCCTGACACAGGGACTTAGGAACTGGGTTGTGTTATGACAAAGGAAGTTTCCACTGCACAAGTGGTTTTTCAAGTATGAATTGGCACATTGGATTGTGGACTCTGTTGTGCATTCTCCCAGGTGGTCCTCAGATGGGTTCTTTCCTTTGCTATTCCCATGCTGTGTGTAATTTTCTGGGTAGACTCAAAGAGGAGTGGCATGGGGAGCTCAGCTGCATTCTGCTGTATGTCCACAAGGTGGCGGCAAAGACCATAGTTGAGTGTAGTGATTCTGTGGAATGAGGAGAACTCTAGGAATTGTGGCCCGTGGACAGCAGGGTTGAAATTGACGTAGAGTGCCCTAGACATCTGTTCTTTCCTGTGGGGTGGGGGGATCCCCCATTTGGCTTTGCAAGTGGAAGGGGTTTCTCTCTTTGCCTGGGATGACTCTACTGGGAGCTTGTGAATCCCTGTGCTCAGCTGCATTCTGCTGGGTGTCCACAAGAGGGCAGCACCAGGGCGGGACTAAGGCTCCATGGGGCAAGTGCCCTGAGGCACTGGGCTAGGAGAGTGGCGACAGTGTTTCTGGGTGTGCCCCAAGAGCATGGCCAGCCTAGCGCAGGCAGGCAGTGTCCTAAGGACGGGCCCAGACAGGAGCTGTGGGGGTCGTGTTTGCAGAAACAGGGCCTTCAGAGGATGGCAGAAAGTCCCCGGGGGCGGGCCTCAGAGCCCGTGCCCAATGAGCCTGAGGGGAGGGCCCAGTGGGTATTCATAGAGACAGCTGGCCAATCAGAGAGGAGGAACGTCACCCTCAGGGGCGTGAAGCAAGAGCTGGCCAATGAGAACAGAGGAGGAGTTGTGTGGGCGGGCCTCAGAGAGCAGCCCACCAATGAGAGCCTGGGTGCTGGCTCTGGGTGGGCGTACCCCTGGAGGTCAGCCAATCAGGGTCCAGCGGAAGTGCCTGGGGGGCGGGCCCTCGTGAGGCTGTCCAATGAGCGCCTGGGGCGGGCCTCGTGGGCGGAGCCCAGGAGGCTGGCCAAACATGGGGCAAGGGCGGTGACCTTCCTGGGCGTGCCTTAGGAACTGGCCTATCAGAGGGCGCCCCTCAGACAGCAGCCCGCCAATGGGAGCCAAGAGAAGGCTGGCTGGGGGCGTGTCCCTGGAACACCAGGCCAATCAGAGTCGAGCGGAAGTGGCTGGTGGGCGGGCCTTCCGGAGGCTGCCCAATCAGCGTGCTGCAGGGCCATGTGGGCGGTGCTCAAGGCCGCTGGCCAATCACTGACTAGGGGCCCGGACCCTCCTGGGCGTGTCCAAGCACACTAGCCAATGAGATTGCTGGTGGGGTTCTGGGCGTGGCCTAGGCCTCTGGCCTATCAGAGCCTGGCTGGCGCCCTGTGGGCGGGCCTTCTGAAGGAATCCCGCCAATGGGAGCTCAGAGCTGGCCTTAAAAGGCTGGGCGTGCTTCCAGGAAATGCGAAGCAGGGTTCAGCCCAGGGCCCTGCCTTGCAGAAGCTGTCCAGTGCGCATGTGTATAACTCCGTTTGTGCCTGTGCCTCTGTGGATTTGTGTGTGTGTGTGTGTGTGTGTGTGTGTGTCTGAGGGAGGGAGAGAGAGAGAGAACAACAGAATCACTGTGGCACAGGTGATTTTGTGCAAAACACTTGGCACATTCTGATTTACAGCTCAATATTGACACCAGGGCAGCTCTCCTTGGCCCTTGGTCACTTTTCTTCTTTTCAGATGTAAAGACACTGAAGAGGGAGAGGTTTTTGCCCTGAGGCTTGCACTGGGAACTAGCAGCTGCCCTGTTTGTGTTGCCAGACTAGGAAACCTGTGGTGCCTGTCCATGTGGAGAGTCTCCTGGATGAGTTCCTTCTCGAGGCTTTTTCGCTCGGTCCCGTTGGAGCTGCATATAGCTAATGATTTGGAGATTTTATTCCTTTGGACAATGCTTTTCCTGATGCAAAGTTTCTCTCCAGGTTTTAGCAACCAATTTTGTGAATGTCACATCGAATCCATTGTAGAAAATGACTACATCAGTGTCTCTCTCTCTCTTTCTCTCTCTCTCTCTATCTCTCTCTATATATATTTATATGTATGTAACATGTAGAGGTCTGAAAATATTTTTTAGCTAGAGACCTGCACAGCTCTGGATTAGGGTAGCAATGTGGATACACCTGGCCCTTCTGAGCCACAGTCATGAGAGACATCTCACAGAGCCATATCGTATATCACTCTACAAATCTCTCTCAGCACAAACTACCACTGCCAAATCATCTACTTCCCTCTTGCTCCTTTTGTCCACCGAGTCTTATCCCAAAACTGTAAATCAAAGAAGAAATAGACATAGTGCAGTTCCCTGCACACAGGACAGGCTGAGGCTGGACCAGGGAGATGCAATACGCCAGCCTGCATCTTGGCTGGAGGATCACTATGCTTACTTCGAATTTGGAGAGGCGAGGGCAGTTTTGGAGAGTGGGCTGCCGGCCAAGGGTTGCTTCTCAGAGTGGCTAAGACCTAGATGTTCTAAGTGTTACCTTTCCTCACAAACATAAAATAGCAATGCCACTTGTAAGAAGTATGCATGGGCATGGAGGGTTTGTCTTCAGTGCTCTGGCACTGATCAACACAGGGCCAGAATTTCAGTCCTTGTCTGTCTCTGTCATTCTGTCTCTCTGACTGTCTCTACGTGCCTTCTTCACTGGGCCCTTACTGGAAGTCAGTGCATGCATCGTGAACTCAGCCTTCCTGGTGTTGAAATTTTCCTTTCTTTGCCCTTTGGATTATTTAGTCTCCTGCACATGGTGTAGTACAGAGGGGAACTGCGGAGACAGCGTTGCTGCTGCAGGTTCCAGGCATATGTCCATCTCCAGCTGCAGCTGTCCAGGCCCTCTGTGCTTGACTGCCATTCTCCAGGGCCCTGAGGCTGACACTCAGCCTCAATGCAGCCCTCCTCACCTTCCTGCACAGCATCCTTGTCCTTATTCCATGAGAGCCCTGGTCAAGGGAAGTGAAACTCGATCCCCCTGGCACACACACTGTGCTTTCCCTCTATTAAGCCAAATGGAAAGGATCTGTGGTACTGATGGCCACGCCAGTGTCCAGATTTCCCATGCAAAACGGAAGCTTCCAGTGTTCAGAAAGAGGGTGTTTTGATGGCTGTGAAATGTCTTTTCCAAGTGCCTCATGGTGTTTCAAATCCCTTTGAAACCTGAAGTTCTTTCTTGTATCTAGGGAATATTTTCACCACTGGCCAGAAGGGCCGCCCAACTAGGAGCACAGCTATCCAGGGGTCAGGAGGTCTTCCAGCCTGCTAGCTCCTGGAGGGATTCCTGAGTATGTCCTCAGGGCCCAAGTGTAAAAGGTGTTTCCAATTGCCTTGATTAGCAGCAGCCAGGCCCTCAGGTGAGGGGCGGGGCTGTGATCTTGACTGGAAGCCCCTAATTTGGCCAATGGAGGCATCCATCTTTTTTTGTCTGTCCATAGCAAGGGCCCGGGGAGTTTGTGCTTCCTGCAAACAGAGCGACATTGTATGGGACACTCATGCAAGCCTACTTCTGGGAATCTCTCAGAGTGTGATGTGTGGACACCAGGAAGCATGAGCAGGGATGTGAGGCCACAGGAGCAAATGCCTTAGCCGGACCCAAAGGGTAGGTGTAAGGGGCCGGGTTCATCCACTATTGTTTGGTTCAACACACTTCCCATCTATGTGGAAACACAGCCCTTTCTGGGTACTTTCTGGGCTTGTAATCTGCTGCCCTGAGCAGTGGACTGAGAGCCTGGAGGCTGAGTAGGCAGCCAAACGTGACTGGACAGGCTCAAGCCCCTGAATTCTGAGGGGTGCCCCAGCTTCCCCCATTGGCAGTGTTTGGATCATAGTGAGGCATGGCATTGATTCGGAACTCAGGAGAGTGAGACATGAGAGTCCCTTTGCATATGCATTCTTGCTTAGCCACAATCTGGGCTAGCTGGCTTGCCCTGACCAGATAGGTTCTCTGTACATAAGTTGCAGGAGAGGCTGGCTCCCTTGCCACCCATGCTCTGAGACTACTACAGGTGATCTCTGAGCACACACAGACACACACAAACAGACAGACAGACACACACACACACACACACACACACACACACACATTACTGTCAGGTTGGTAGTAGAGCCTATGGTGAAGGCTGGGGCTGTCTGGGGTCTGTGGGCATGAGAGCTGCTGCCTTACAATCTCTACAAGCCAGGTTTGAACCTGTCATCAATGAACACAGTGTAGGAGGTTTTTGAATTCTGGTCTCTTTCCAACTCATCTATTTCTCTTCTCGCCTTCTCTATCTCTAACTCTCACATGCTCTCACACACTCTGTCTTCACTCATTAATATTTTACTTAGATTCTTATTTTACTGACAGGCCCAGATAGACAAAGAGAGTTACCAGAGCACTGCTGAGCTCTGGCTTGTTGTGTTGGCGATTTCACCTAGGCTACTGGAGCCTCAGTTTGTAAGTCTTTCTGACACAAGCCATATTCTGTCTCCTCATTTCCATGCCAGTATCACTCAGAGTTTATAATAAAGATATACATACATGTGTATATGTACATATAGATTTATATATCTGTCATTTTTAGAATGTTCGACCTATGTATTTGACCTTCTTTCAGAATTACCACATTTATAACAGCCTAGTTTTTCTGAAATAATTGGCCATATAGTTGGAGCAGGATTCAATACAATTATAAATAATAGAACCTTCCAGTAGCATTTCTAATCGTGTTTCTATTAGCATCCTTATTGTAATTATCATGGCCCAGATCTTCCCTCCTTTTTCTAGTGTAAGCTTCAATACGTATGTGTTTGTTTTCTTTCTCCGGAAATCTTAATGTCCCTGGACCCTGAAGTGTTAGGGAATTTTTGAAGCAGCCCTCTGTTTCTCAGCAGATGGTTTCTATGTTTGTGCTGTCATCAGGTCTTCTTGTGGTTTTTGTCTTTATTTATTTTTATTGTTTCAAGTCCTCCTAGATCATCCCCATTTATTTGCATATTTATTTATTTAGTCAGGTATCACATGTGGCATCATTTCTTCTGCTTGAGAGATTTTCTCTTATAACTGAAGGGAACTTTTGATGCACAATACATTTCCTGGGGCAAATACTACACACATATGGTGAAGGCTTGGGTTGTCTGGGGTCTGTGGGCATTAGAGCTGCTGCGTGACAATCTCTACAACCCAGGTTTGAACCTGTCATGAATGAACACAGCCTAGGGGGTTTTTGACTTCTGGTCTATTTCCAACTCTTCTATTTCTCTTCTCGCCATCTCTGTCTCTGACTCTCACAGGCTCTCTCTCACTCTGTCTGAACTCAGGAATATTTTACTTATATCCTTATTTTATTGACAGGCCCAGATATACAAAGAGAGTGGCCAGAGCACTGCTGAGCTCTGGCTGGTTTTGTTTGTGATTTCACCTAGGCTACTGGAGCCTCTGATTGGTAAGTCTCTCTGACTTAAGCCATATTCTGTCTCCTCATATCCATGGCAGTATCTCTCAGACTTTATAATAAAGATATACATCCATATACATATATAAATATACATATATATCTCTGTCATTTTTAGAATTGTCAACCTATGTAATTGATCTTAATCAAAATTCACACATTTACAACAGGTTCCTTTTTCCCTACTAATTGGCCATATAGTTGGAGCAGGATTCAATACAATTATAAATAATAGAACCTTCCAGTAGCATTTCTAATAGCATTTCTATCAGCATCCTTATTTTAATTATCATAGTACAGAACTTGCCTCCTTTCTCTAGTGTAAGCTTCAATACATATGAGTTTCTTTTCATTCTCCCGAAATCTTAATTTCCCTGGACTCTGAAGGGTCTCGGAACTTTTGAAGCAGCCCTTGATTCACAGCAGATGGTTTCTATGTTTCTGCTGTCATCAGGTCTTCTTGTGCTTTTTGTTTTTATTTTTCATTTGTTTCAAATCCTCCTAGATAACCCCCATTTACTTGCATATTTATTTATTTATTTATTTATTTGGTTCTATATTACATGAGGGGTCCATTCTTCTGCTTGATAGATTTTTCTCTTATAATTGAAGGGAAGTTTACACTCACAATACATATCCTGTCGTAAATACTACACACATATGGTGAAGGCTGGGGTTGTCTGGGGTCTGTGGACAGGAGACTGATATCTTACAATCTCGACAACCCAGGTTTGAACCTGTCATGTATGAACACAGAGTGGGAGCTTTTGGACTTCTGGTCTCTTTCCAACTCTTCTATTTCTCTTCTTGCCTTCTCTGTCTCTGACTCTCACAGGCTCTCACTCACTCTGTCTGCACTCATTAATATTTTACTTTTATATTATTTGACTGACAGGCCCAGATATCCAAAGCGAGTCACCAGGGCCCGGCTGAGCTCTGGATTGTTTTGTTGGCGATTTCACCTAGGTTTCTGGAGCCTCAGCTTTGTAAGTCTCTCTGGCACAAGCCATACTCTGTCTCCTCATAGCCATGCCAGTATCCCTCATAGTTGATAATAAAGATACACATACATATATGTACATATATATATATGTATATATATATATATTTCAGACATTTTTAGAATTGTTGACCTTTTTATTTGATCTGAATGCAGAATTACCGCATTTATAATAGCCTCCTTATTCATAAATAATTGGTCACATAGTTGGAGCAGGATTCACTACAATTATAAATTATAAACTTTCTAGGAGCATTTCCAATAGCCTTTCTATCAGTATCCTTATTGTAATTATCATAGCACAGAACTTGCCTCCATTTTCTAGTGTAAGCTTCAAATCGTATGCGTTTCTTTTCATTCTGAGAATTCGTAATTTGCCTGGACCCTGTGTGTCAGGGAATTTTTGAAGCAGCCCTCTGTTTCTCAGCAGACGTTTTCTATATTTCTGCTGTCATCAGGTCTTCCTGTGGTGTTTGTTTTTATTTTTTATTTTTTTCAAATCCTCTTAGATCATTCCCATTTATTTGCAAATTTATTTATTTATTTATTTCGTCCGATATCACATGAGGGGTCATTTCTTCTGCCTGATAGATTTTCTCTTATAATTGAAGGGAACTTTTGACACACAATACATTTCCTTTTGCAGATACTACACACTACTACAACTGCTACTGCACTGTTTTTGACAGTGACATCCAATGCACAATGGATTAGTATTGCATGGCTCTAGAGAATGTTCACTATTTAACCTACAATGTTTTTAACCTCACAAATATTTATTCTGTTCTTTCTTGGGGGATGAATGGTTTACAGTCAACAGTTCCATATAATAGTGGGCACGGGGGGGGTAATTTTTCCCACTACCCCTGTATTTCTGTACATCCTTTGTAACTTTCTTATTGAGGAGAAGCAAACAGTCATAAATTGAGAGAGCAGGGCCCAAGCAGGAAGAGAGACAGAGAGACATCTGCAGCTCTGATTTGTCACTAGCCCAGCTTTTCCCTAGCTGGGTAAGTGTGACCAGGGGCTCAAAACAGGGTCCTGGGATTCCACATAGTTCCCTGGCAGCTCCACCAGCTGTTCCTCCAACCCATGCTCCCTTCGTTGTCCATGTAACTATCGATCTGCTCTAGGCATTTCTCACCTTCATATGCCAGAAACTTAACACTTCTCCCTTCCACCCATGAAACTTTGACCTTTTGCTAGGGTGCAAAACAGCAACTCCAATCCAAGTTATTTTCGGGACAAGTGTGTACGTCTCTGTGGGAAGGTGTGTGTGTGTGTGTGTGTGTGTGTGTGTAAGTGTGCATAAGTGTGTTTCAGTTAAGATTACCGCTGTTGTTTCTTTATTCCTGACATAGGGACTTAGGAACTGGGTTGTGTTATGACAAAGGAAGTTTCCACTGCACAAGTGGTTTTTCAAGTATGAATTGGCACATTGGATTGTGGACTCTGTTGTGCATTCTCCCAGGTGGTCCTCAGATGGGTTCTTTCCTTTGCTATTCCCATGCTGTGTGTAATTTTCTGGGTAGACTCAAAGAGGAGTGGCATGGGGAGCTCAGCTGCATTCTGCTGTATGTCCACAAGGTGGCGGCAAAGACCATAGTTGAGTGTAGTGATTCTGTGGAATGAGGAGAACTCTAGGAATTGTGGCCCGTGGACAGCAGGGTTGAAATTGACGTAGAGTGCCCTAGACATCTGTTCTTTCCTGTGGGGTGGGGGGATCCCCCATTTGGCTTTGCAAGTGGAAGGGGTTTCTCTCTTTGCCTGGGATGACTCTACTGGGAGCTTGTGAATCCCTGTGCTCAGCTGCATTCTGCTGGGTGTCCACAAGAGGGCAGCACCAGGGCGGGACTAAGGCTCCATGGGGCAAGTGCCCTGAGGCACTGGGCTAGGAGAGTGGCGACAGTGTTTCTGGGTGTGCCCCAAGAGCATGGCCAGCCTAGCGCAGGCAGGCAGTGTCCTAAGGACGGGCCCAGACAGGAGCTGTGGGGGTCGTGTTTGCAGAAACAGGGCCTTCAGAGGATGGCAGAAAGTCCCCGGGGGCGGGCCTCAGAGCCCGTGCCCAATGAGCCTGAGGGGAGGGCCCAGTGGGTATTCATAGAGACAGCTGGCCAATCAGAGAGGAGGAACGTCACCCTCAGGGGCGTGAAGCAAGAGCTGGCCAATGAGAACAGAGGAGGAGTTGCGTGGGCGGGCCTCAGAGAGCAGCCCACCAATGAGAGCCTGGGTGCTGGCTCTGGGTGGGCGTACCCCTGGAGGTCAGCCAATCAGGGTCCAGCGGAAGTGACTGGGGGGCGGGCCCTCGGGAGGCTGTCCAATGAGCGCCTGGGGCGAGCCTCGTGGGCGGAGCCCAGGAGGCTGGCCAATCATGGGGCAAGGGCGGTGACCTTCCTGGGCGTGCCTTAGGAACTGGCCTATCAGAGGGCGCCCCTCAGACAGCAGCCCGCCAATGGGATCCAAGAGAAGGCTGGCTGGGGGCGTGTCCCTGGGACACCAGGCCAATCAGAGTCGAGCGGAAGTGGCTGGTGGGCGGGCCTTCCGGAGGCTGCCCAATCAGCGTGCTGCAGGGCCGTGTGGGCGGTGCTCAAGGCCGCTGGCCAATCACTGACTAGGGGCCCGGACCCTCCTGGGCGTGTCCAAGCACACTGGCCAATGAGATTGCTGGTGGGGTTCTGGGCGTGGCCTAGGCCTCTGGCCTATCAGAGCCTGGCTGGCGCCCTGTGGGCGGGCCTTCTGAAGGAATCCCGCCAATGGGAGCTCAGAGCTGGCCTTAAAAGGCTGGGCGTGCTTCCAGGAAATGCGAAGCAGGGTTCAGCCCAGGGCCCTGCCTTGCAGAAGCTGTCCAGTGCGCATGTGTATAACTCCGTTTGTGCCTGTGCCTCTGTGGATTTGTGTGTGTGTGTGTCTGAGGGAGGGAGAGAGAGAGAGAACAACAGAATAACTGTGGCACAGGTGATTTTGTGCAAAACACTTGGCACATTCTGATTTACTGCTCAATATTGACACCAGGGCAGCTCTCCTTGGCCCTTGGTCACTTTTCTTCTTTTCAGATGTAAAGACACTGAAGAGGGAGAGGTTTTTGCCCTGAGGCTTGCACTGGGAACTAGCAGCTGCCCTGTTTGTGTTGCCAGACTAGGAAACCTGTGGTGCCTGTCCATGTGGAGAGTCTCCTGGATGAGTTCCTTCTCGAGGCTTTTTCGCTCGGTCCCGTTGGAGCTGCATATAGCTAATGATTTGGAGATTTTATTCCTTTGGACAATTCTTTTCCTGATGCAAAGTTTCTCTCCAGATTTTAGCAATCAATTGTGTGAATGTCACATCGAATCCATTGTAGAAAATAACTACATCAGTGTCTCTCTCTCTCTTTCTCTCTCTCTCTCTCACTCTCTCTCTCTCTCTCTATATATATATATGTAGGTAACATGTAGAGGTCTGAAAATATTTTTTAGCTAGAGACCTGCACAGCTCTGGATTAGGGTAGCAATGTGGATACACCTGGCCCTTCGGAGCCACAGTCATGAGAGACATCTCACAGAGCCATATCGTATATCACTCTACAAATCTCTCTCAGCACAAACTACCACTGCCAAATCATCTACTTCCCTCTTGCTCCTTTTGTCCACCGAGTCTTATCCCAAAACTGTAAATCAAAGAAGAAATAGACATAGTGCAGTTCCCTGCACACAGGACAGGCTGAGGCTGGACCAGGGAGATGCAATACGCCAGCCTGCATCTTGGCTGGAGGATCACTATGCTTACTTCGAATTTGGAGAGGCGAGGGCAGTTTTGGAGAGTGGGCTGCCGGCCAAGGGTTGCTTCTCAGAGTGGCTAAGACCTAGATGTTCTAAGTGTTACCTTTCCTCACAAACATAAAATAGCAATGCCACTTGTAAGAAGTATGCATGGGCATGGAGGGTTTGTCTTCAGTGCTCTGGCACTGATCAACACAGGGCCAGAATTTCAGTCCTTGTCTGTCTCTGTCATTCTGTCTCTCTGACTGTCTCTACGTGCCTTCTTCACTGGGCCCTTACTGGAAGTCAGTGCATGCATCGTGAACTCAGCCTTCCTGGTGTTGAAATTTTCCTTTCTTTGCCCTTTGGATTATTTAGTCTCCTGCACATGGTGTAGTACAGAGGGGAACTGCGGAGACAGCGTTGCTGCTGCAGGTTCCAGGCATATGTCCATCTCCAGCTGCAGCTGTCCAGGCCCTCTGTGCTTGACTGCCATTCTCCAGGGCCCTGAGGCTGACACTCAGCCTCAATGCAGCCCTCCTCACCTTCCTGCACAGCATCCTTGTCCTTATTCCATGAGAGCCCCGGTCAAGGGAAGTGAAACTCGATCCCCCTGGCACACACACTGTGCTTTCCCTCTATTAAGCCAAATGGAAAGGATCTGTGGTACTGATGGCCACGCCAGTGTCCAGATTTCCCATGCAAAACGGAAGCTTCCAGTGTTCAGAAAGAGGGTGTTTTGATGGCTGTGAAATGTCTTTTCCAAGTGCCTCATGGTGTTTCAAATCCCTTTGAAACCTGAAGTTCTTTCTTGTATCTAGGGAATATTTTCACCACTGGCCAGAAGGGCCGCCCAACTAGGAGCACAGCTATCCAGGGGTCAGGAGGTCTTCCAGCCTGCTAGCTCCTGGAGGGATTCCTGAGTATGTCCTCAGGGCCCAAGTGTAAAAGGTGTTTCCAATTGCCTTGATTAGCAGCAGCCAGGCCCTCAGGTGAGGGGCGGGGCTGTGATCTTGACTGGAAGCCCCTAATTTGGCCAATGGAGGCATCCATCTTTTTTTGTCTGTCCATAGCAAGGGCCCGGGGAGTTTGTGCTTCCTGCAAACAGAGCGACATTGTATGGGACACTCATGCAAGCCTACTTCTGGGAATCTCTCAGAGTGTGATGTGTGGACACCAGGAAGCATGAGCAGGGATGTGAGGCCACAGGAGCAATTGCCTTAGCCGGACCCAAAGGGTAGGTGTAAGGGGCCGGGTTCATCCACTATTGTTTGGTTCAACACACTTCCCATCTATGTGGAAACACAGCCCTTTCTGGGTACTTTCTGGGCTTGTAATCTGCTGCCCTGAGCAGTGGACTGAGAGCCTGGAGGCTGAGTAGGCAGCCAAACGTGACTGGACAGGCTCAAGCCCCTGAATTCTGAGGGGTGCCCCAGCTTCCCCCATTGGCAGTGTTTGGATCATAGTGAGGCATGGCATTGATTCGGAACTCAGGAGAGTGAGACGTGAGAGTCCCTTTGCATATGCATTCTTGCTTAGCCACAATCTGGGCTAGCTGGCTTGCCCTGACCAGATAGGTTCTCTGTACATAAGTTGCAGGAGAGGCTGGCTCCCTTGCCACCCATGCTCTGAGACTACTACAGGTGATCTCTGAGCACACACAGACACACACAAACAGACAGACAGACACACACACACACACACACATTACTGTCAGGTTGGTAGTAGAGCCTATGGTGAAGGCTGGGGCTGTCTGGGGTCTGTGGGCATGAGAGCTGCTGCCTTACAATCTCTACAAGCCAGGTTTGAACCTGTCATCAATGAACACAGTGTAGGAGGTTTTTGAATTCTGGTCTCTTTCCAACTCATCTATTTCTCTTCTTGCCTTCTCTATCTCTAACTCTCACATGCTCTCACACACTCTGTCTTCACTCATTAATATTTTACTTAGATTCTTATTTTACTGACAGGCCCAGATAGACAAAGAGAGTTACCAGAGCACTGCTGAGCTCTGGCTTGTTGTGTTGGCGATTTCACCTAGGCTACTGGAGCCTCAGTTTGTAAGTCTTTCTGACACAAGCCATATTCTGTCTCCTCATTTCCATGCCAGTATCACTCAGAGTTTATAATAAAGATATACATACATGTGTATATGTACATATAGATTTATATATCTGTCATTTTTAGAATGTTCGACCTATGTATTTGACCTTCTTTCAGAATTACCACATTTATAACAGCCTAGTTTTTCTGAAATAATTGGCCATATAGTTGGAGCAGGATTCAATACAATTATAAATAATAGAACCTTCCAGTAGCATTTCTAATCGTGTTTCTATTAGCATCCTTATTGTAATTATCATGGCCCAGATCTTCCCTCCTTTTTCTAGTGTAAGCTTCAATACGTATGTGTTTGTTTTCTTTCTCCGGAAATCTTAATGTCCCTGGACCCTGAAGTGTTAGGGAATTTTTGAAGCAGCCCTCTGTTTCTCAGCAGATGGTTTCTATGTTTGTGCTGTCATCAGGTCTTCTTGTGGTTTTTGTCTTTATTTATTTTTATTGTTTCAAGTCCTCCTAGATCATCCCCATTTATTTGCATATTTATTTATTTAGTCAGGTATCACATGTGGCATCATTTCTTCTGCTTGAGAGATTTTCTCTTATAACTGAAGGGAACTTTTGATGCACAATACATTTCCTGGGGCAAATACTACACACATATGGTGAAGGCTTGGGTTGTCTGGGGTCTGTGGGCATTAGAGCTGCTGCGTGACAATCTCTACAACCCAGGTTTGAACCTGTCATGAATGAACACAGCCTAGGGGGTTTTTGACTTCTGGTCTATTTCCAACTCTTCTATTTCTCTTCTCGCCATCTCTGTCTCTGACTCTCACAGGCTCTCTCTCACTCTGTCTGAACTCAGGAATATTTTACTTATATCCTTATTTTATTGACAGGCCCAGATATACAAAGAGAGTGGCCAGAGCACTGCTGAGCTCTGGCTGGTTTTGTTTGTGATTTCACCTAGGCTACTGGAGCCTCTGATTGGTAAGTCTCTCTGACTTAAGCCATATTCTGTCTCCTCATATCCATGGCAGTATCTCTCAGACTTTATAATAAAGATATACATCCATATACATATATAAATATACATATATATCTCTGTCATTTTTAGAATTGTCAACCTATGTAATTGATCTTAATCAGAATTCACACATTTACAACAGGTTCCTTTTTCCCTACTAATTGGCCACATAGTTGGAGCAGGATTCAATACAATTATAAATAATAGAACCTTCCAGTAGCATTTCTAATAGCATTTCTATCAGCATCCTTATTTTAATTATCATAGTACAGAACTTGCCTCCTTTCTCTAGTGTAAGCTTCAATACATATGAGTTTCTTTTCATTCTCCCGAAATCTTAATTTCCCTGGACTCTGAAGGGTCTCGGAACTTTTGAAGCAGCCCTTGATTCACAGCAGATGGTTTCTATGTTTCTGCTGTCATCAGGTCTTCTTGTGCTTTTTGTTTTTATTTTTCATTTGTTTCAAATCCTCCTAGATAACCCCCATTTATTTGCATATTTATTTATTTATTTATTTATTTGGTTCTATATTACATGAGGGGTCCATTCTTCTGCTTGATAGATTTTTCTCTTATAATTGAAGGGAAGTTTACACTCACAATACATATCCTGTCGTAAATACTACACACATATGGTGAAGGCTGGGGTTGTCTGGGGTCTGTGGACAGGAGACTGATGCCTTACAATCTCGACAACCCAGGTTTGAACCTGTCATGTATGAACACAGAGTGGGAGCTTTTGGACTTCTGGTCTCTTTCCAACTCTTCTATTTCTCTTCTTGCCTTCTCTGTCTCTGACTCTCACAGGCTCTCACTCACTCTGTCTGCACTCATTAATATTTTACTTTTATATTATTTGACTGACAGGCCCAGATATCCAAAGCGAGTCACCAGGGCCCGGCTGAGCTCTGGATTGTTTTGTTGGCGATTTCACCTAGGTTTCTGGAGCCTCAGCTTTGTAAGTCTCTCTGGCACAAGCCATACTCTGTCTCCTCATAGCCATGCCAGTATCCCTCATAGTTGATAATAAAGATACACATACATATATGTATATATATATATATATATATATATATCAGACATTTTTAGAATTGTTGACCTTTTTATTTGATCTGAATGCAGAATTACCGCATTTATAATAGCCTCCTTATTCATAAATAATTGGTCACATAGTTGGAGCAGGATTCACTACAATTATAAATTATAAACTTTCCAGGAGCATTTCCAATAGCCTTTCTATCAGTATCCTTATTGTAATTATCATAGCACAGAACTTGCCTCCATTTTCTAGTGTAAGCTTCAAATCGTATGCGTTTCTTTTCATTCTCGGAATTCGTAATTTGCCTGGACCCTGTGTGTCAGGGAATTTTTGAAGCAGCCCTCTATTTCTCAGCAGACGTTTTCTATATTTCTGCTGTCATCAGGTCTTCCTGTGGTGTTTGTTTTTATTTTTTATTTTTTTCAAATCCTCTTAGATCATTCCCATTTATTTGCATATTTATTTATTTATTTATTTCGTCCGATATCACATGAGGGGTCATTTCTTCTGCCTGATAGATTTTCTCTTATAATTGAAGGGAACTTTTGACACACAATACATTTCCTTTTGCAGATACTACACGCTACTACAACTGCTACTGTACTGTTTTTGACAGTGACATCCAATGTACAATGGATTAGTATTGCATGGCTCTAGAGAATGTTCACTATTTAACCTACAATGTTTTTAACCTCACAAATATTTATTCTGTTCTTTCTTGGGGGATGAATTTTTTACAGTCAACAGTTCCATGTAATAGTGGGCACGGGGGGGTAATTTTTCCCACTACCCCTGCATTTCTGTACATCCTTTGTAACTTTATTATTGAGGAGAAGCAAACAGTCATAAATTGAGAGAGCAGGGCCCAAGCAGGAAGAGAGACAGAGAGACATCTGCAGCTCTGATTTGTCACTAGCCCAGCTTTACCCTAGCTGGGTAAGTGTGACCAGGGGCTCAAAACAGGGTCCTGGGATTCCACATAGTTCCCTGGCAGCTCCACCAGCTGTTCCTCCAACCCATGCTCCCTTCGTTGTCCATGTAACTATCGATCTGCTCTAGGCATTTCTCACCTTCATATGCCAGAAACTTAACACTTCTCCCTTCCACCCATGAAACTTTGACCTTTTGCTAGGGTGCAAAACAGCAACTCCAATCCAAGTTATTTTCGGGACAAGTGTGTACGTCTCTGTGGGAAGGTGTGTGTGTGTGTGTGTGTGTGTGTGTGTGTGTGTGTGTGTGTGTAAGTGTGCATAAGTGTGTTTCAGTTAAGATTACCGCTGTTGTTTCTTTATTCCTGACACAGGGACTTAGGAACTGGGTTGTGTTATGACAAAGGAAGTTTCCACTGCACAAGTGGTTTTTCAAGTATGAATTGGCACATTGGATTGTGGACTCTGTTGTGCATTCTCCCAGGTGGTCCTCAGATGGGTTCTTTCCTTTGCTATTCCCATGCTGTGTGTAATTTTCTGGGTAGACTCAAAGAGGAGTGGCATGGGGAGCTCAGCTGCATTCTGCTGTATGTCCACAAGGTGGCGGCAAAGACCATAGTTGAGTGTAGTGATTCTGTGGAATGAGGAGAACTCTAGGAATTGTGGCCCGTGGACAGCAGGGTTGAAATTGACGTAGAGTGCCCTAGACATCTGTTCTTTCCTGTGGGGTGGGGGGATCCCCCATTTGGCTTTGCAAGTGGAAGGGGTTTCTCTCTTTGCCTGGGATGACTCTACTGGGAGCTTGTGAATCCCTGTGCTCAGCTGCATTCTGCTGGGTGTCCACAAGAGGGCAGCACCAGGGCGGGACTAAGGCTCCATGGGGCAAGTGCCCTGAGGCACTGGGCTAGGAGAGTGGCGACAGTGTTTCTGGGTGTGCCCCAAGAGCATGGCCAGCCTAGCGCAGGCAGGCAGTGTCCTAAGGACGGGCCCAGACAGGAGCTGTGGGGGTCGTGTTTGCAGAAACAGGGCCTTCAGAGGATGGCAGAAAGTCCCCGGGGGCGGGCCTCAGAGCCCGTGCCCAATGAGCCTGAGGGGAGGGCCCAGTGGGTATTCATAGAGACAGCTGGCCAATCAGAGAGGAGGAACGTCACCCTCAGGGGCGTGAAGCAAGAGCTGGCCAATGAGAACAGAGGAGGAGTTGCGTGGGCGGGCCTCAGAGAGCAGCCCACCAATGAGAGCCTGGGTGCTGGCTCTGGGTGGGCGTACCCCTGGAGGTCAGCCAATCAGGGTCCAGCGGAAGTGCCTGGGGGGCGGGCCCTCGGGAGGCTGTCCAATGAGCGCCTGGGGCGGGCCTCGTGGGCGGAGCCCAGGAGGCTGGCCAATCATGGGGCAAGGGCGGTGACCTTCCTGGGCGTGCCTTACGAACTGGCCTATCAGAGGGCGCCCCTCAGACAGCAGCCCGCCAATGGGAGCCAAGAGAAGGCTGGCTGGGGGCGTGTCCCTGGGACACCAGGCCAATCAGAGGCGAGCGGAAGTGGCTGGTGGGCGGGCCTTCCGGAGGCTGCCCAATCACCGTGATGCAGGGCCGTGTGGGCGGTGCTCAAGGCCGCTGGCCAATCACTGACTAGGGGCCCGGACCCTCCTGGGCGTGTCCAAGCACACTGGCCAATGAGATTGCTGGTGGGGTTCTGGGCGTGGCCTAGGCTTCTGGCCTATCAGAGCCTGGCTGGCGCCCTGTGGGCGGGCCTTCTGAAGGAATCCCGCCAATGGGAGCTCAGAGCTGGCCTTAAAAGGCTGGGCGTGCTTCCAGGAAATGCGAAGCAGGGTTCAGCCCAGGGCCCTGCCTTGCAGAAGCTGTCCAGTGCGCATGTGTATAACTCCGTTTGTGCCTGTGCCTCTGTGGATTTGTGTGTGTGTGTGTGTGTGTGTGGGTGTGTCTGAGGGAGGGAGAGAGAGAGAGAACAACAGAATCACTGTGGCACAGGTGATTTTGTGCAAAACACTTGGCACATTCTGATTTACAGCTCAATATTGACACCAGGGCAGCTCTCCTTGGCCCTTGGTCACTTTTCTTCTTTTCAGATGTAAAGACACTGAAGAGGGAGAGGTTTTTGCCCTGAGGCTTGCACTGGGAACTAGCAGCTGCCCTGTTTGTGTTGCCAGACTAGGAAACCTGTGGTGCCTGTCCATGTGGAGAGTCTCCTGGATGAGTTCCTTCTCGAGGCTTTTTCGCTCGGTCCCGTTGGAGCTGCATATAGCTAATGATTTGGAGATTTTATTCCTTTGGACAATTCTTTTCCTGATGCAAAGTTTCTCTCCAGATTTTAGCAATCAATTGTGTGAATGTCACATCGAATCCATTGTAGAAAATAACTACATCAGTGTCTCTCTCTCTCTTTCTCTCTCTCTCTCTCACTCTCTCTCTCTCTATATATATATATATGTAGGTAACATGTAGAGGTCTGAAAATATTTTTTAGCTAGAGACCTGCACAGCTCTGGATTAGGGTAGCAATGTGGATACACCTGGCCCTTCTGAGCCACAGTCATGAGAGACATCTCACAGAGCCATATCGTATATCACTCTACAAATCTCTCTCAGCACAAACTACCACTGCCAAATCATCTACTTCCCTCTTGCTCCTTTTGTCCACCGAGTCTTATCCCAAAACTGTAAATCAAAGAAGAAATAGACATAGTGCAGTTCCCTGCACACAGGACAGGCTGAGGCTGGACCAGGGAGATGCAATACGCCAGCCTGCATCTTGGCTGGAGGATCACTATGCTTACTTCGAATTTGGAGAGGCGAGGGCAGTTTTGGAGAGTGGGCTGCCGGCCAAGGGTTGCTTCTCAGAGTGGCTAAGACCTAGATGTTCTAAGTGTTACCTTTCCTCACAAACATAAAATAGCAATGCCACTTGTAAGAAGTATGCATGGGCATGGAGGGTTTGTCTTCAGTGCTCTGGCACTGATCAACACAGGGCCAGAATTTCAGTCCTTGTCTGTCTCTGTCATTCTGTCTCTCTGACTGTCTCTACGTGCCTTCTTCACTGGGCCCTTACTGGAAGTCAGTGCATGCATCGTGAACTCAGCCTTCCTGGTGTTGAAATTTTCCTTTCTTTGCCCTTTGGATTATTTAGTCTCCTGCACATGGTGTAGTACAGAGGGGAACTGCGGAGACAGCGTTGCTGCTGCAGGTTCCAGGCATATGTCCATCTCCAGCTGCAGCTGTCCAGGCCCTCTGTGCTTGACTGCCATTCTCCAGGGCCCTGAGGCTGACACTCAGCCTCAATGCAGCCCTCCTCACCTTCCTGCACAGCATCCTTGTCCTTATTCCATGAGAGCCCCGGTCAAGGGAAGTGAAACTCGATCCCCCTGGCACACACACTGTGCTTTCCCTCTATTAAGCCAAATGGAAAGGATCTGTGGTACTGATGGCCACGCCAGTGTCCAGATTTCCCATGCAAAACGGAAGCTTCCAGTGTTCAGAAAGAGGGTGTTTTGATGGCTGTGAAATGTCTTTTCCAAGTGCCTCATGGTGTTTCAAATCCCTTTGAAACCTGAAGTTCTTTCTTGTATCTAGGGAATATTTTCACCACTGGCCAGAAGGGCCGCCCAACTAGGAGCACAGCTATCCAGGGGTCAGGAGGTCTTCCAGCCTGCTAGCTCCTGGAGGGATTCCTGAGTATGTCCTCAGGGCCCAAGTGTAAAAGGTGTTTCCAATTGCCTTGATTAGCAGCAGCCAGGCCCTCAGGTGAGGGGCGGGGCTGTGATCTTGACTGGAAGCCCCTAATTTGGCCAATGGAGGCATCCATCATTTTTTGTCTGTCCATAGCAAGGGCCCGGGGAGTTTGTGCTTCCTGCAAACAGAGCGACATTGTATGGGACACTCATGCAAGCCTACTTCTGGGAATCTCTCAGAGTGTGATGTGTGGACACCAGGAAGCATGAGCAGGGATGTGAGGCCACAGGAGCAATTGCCTTAGCCGGACCCAAAGGGTAGGTGTAAGGGGCCGGGTTCATCCACTATTGTTTGGTTCAACACACTTCCCATCTATGTGGAAACACAGCCCTTTCTGGGTACTTTCTGGGCTTGTAATCTGCTGCCCTGAGCAGTGGACTGAGAGCCTGGAGGCTGAGTAGGCAGCCAAACGTGACTGGACAGGCTCAAGCCCCTGAATTCTGAGGGGTGCCCCAGCTTCCCCCATTGGCAGTGTTTGGATCATAGTGAGGCATGGCATTGATTCGGAACTCAGGAGAGTGAGACGTGAGAGTCCCTTTGCATATGCATTCTTGCTTAGCCACAATCTGGGCTAGCTGGCTTGCCCTGACCAGATAGGTTCTCTGTACATAAGTTGCAGGAGAGGCTGGCTCCCTTGCCACCCATGCTCTGAGACTACTACAGGTGATCTCTGAGCACACACAGACACACACAAACAGACAGACAGACACACACACACACACACACACACATTACTGTCAGGTTGGTAGTAGAGCCTATGGTGAAGGCTGGGGCTGTCTGGGGTCTGTGGGCATGAGAGCTGCTGCCTTACAATCTCTACAAGCCAGGTTTGAACCTGTCATCAATGAACACAGTGTAGGAGGTTTTTGAATTCTGGTCTCTTTCCAACTCATCTATTTCTCTTCTTGCCTTCTCTATCTCTAACTCTCACATGCTCTCACACACTCTGTCTTCACTCATTAATATTTTACTTAGATTCTTATTTTACTGACAGGCCCAGATAGACAAAGAGAGTTACCAGAGCACTGCTGAGCTCTGGCTTGTTGTGTTGGCGATTTCACCTAGGCTACTGGAGCCTCAGTTTGTAAGTCTTTCTGACACAAGCCATATTCTGTCTCCTCATTTCCATGCCAGTATCACTCAGAGTTTATAATAAAGATATACATACATGTGTATATGTACATATAGATTTATATATCTGTCATTTTTAGAATGTTCGACCTATGTATTTGACCTTCTTTCAGAATTACCACATTTATAACAGCCTAGTTTTTCTGAAATAATTGGCCATATAGTTGGAGCAGGATTCAATACAATTATAAATAATAGAACCTTCCAGTAGCATTTCTAATCGTGTTTCTATTAGCATCCTTATTGTAATTATCATGGCCCAGATCTTCCCTCCTTTTTCTAGTGTAAGCTTCAATACGTATGTGTTTGTTTTCTTTCTCCGGAAATCTTAATGTCCCTGGACCCTGAAGTGTTAGGGAATTTTTGAAGCAGCCCTCTGTTTCTCAGCAGATGGTTTCTATGTTTGTGCTGTCATCAGGTCTTCTTGTGGTTTTTGTCTTTATTTATTTTTATTGTTTCAAGTCCTCCTAGATCATCCCCATTTATTTGCATATTTATTTATTTAGTCAGGTATCACATGTGGCATCATTTCTTCTGCTTGAGAGATTTTCTCTTATAACTGAAGGGAACTTTTGATGCACAATACATTTCCTGGGGCAAATACTACACACATATGGTGAAGGCTTGGGTTGTCTGGGGTCTGTGGGCATTAGAGCTGCTGCGTGACAATCTCTACAACCCAGGTTTGAACCTGTCATGAATGAACACAGCCTAGGGGGTTTTTGACTTCTGGTCTATTTCCAACTCTTCTATTTCTCTTCTCGCCATCTCTGTCTCTGACTCTCACAGGCTCTCTCTCACTCTGTCTGAACTCAGGAATATTTTACTTATATCCTTATTTTATTGACAGGCCCAGATATACAAAGAGAGTGGCCAGAGCACTGCTGAGCTCTGGCTGGTTTTGTTTGTGATTTCACCTAGGCTACTGGAGCCTCTGATTGGTAAGTCTCTCTGACTTAAGCCATATTCTGTCTCCTCATATCCATGGCAGTATCTCTCAGACTTTATAATAAAGATATACATCCATATACATATATAAATATACATATATATCTCTGTCATTTTTAGAATTGTCAACCTATGTAATTGATCTTAATCAGAATTCACACATTTACAACAGGTTCCTTTTTCCCTACTAATTGGCCACATAGTTGGAGCAGGATTCAATACAATTATAAATAATAGAACCTTCCAGTAGCATTTCTAATAGCATTTCTATCAGCATCCTTATTTTAATTATCATAGTACAGAACTTGCCTCCTTTCTCTAGTGTAAGCTTCAATACATATGAGTTTCTTTTCATTCTCCCGAAATCTTAATTTCCCTGGACTCTGAAGGGTCTCGGAACTTTTGAAGCAGCCCTTGATTCACAGCAGATGGTTTCTATGTTTCTGCTGTCATCAGGTCTTCTTGTGCTTTTTGTTTTTATTTTTCATTTGTTTCAAATCCTCCTAGATAACCCCCATTTATTTGCATATTTATTTATTTATTTATTTATTTGGTTCTATATTACATGAGGGGTCCATTCTTCTGCTTGATAGATTTTTCTCTTATAATTGAAGGGAAGTTTACACTCACAATACATATCCTGTCGTAAATACTACACACATATGGTGAAGGCTGGGGTTGTCTGGGGTCTGTGGACAGGAGACTGATGCCTTACAATCTCGACAACCCAGGTTTGAACCTGTCATGTATGAACACAGAGTGGGAGCTTTTGGACTTCTGGTCTCTTTCCAACTCTTCTATTTCTCTTCTTGCCTTCTCTGTCTCTGACTCTCACAGGCTCTCACTCACTCTGTCTGCACTCATTAATATTTTACTTTTATATTATTTGACTGACAGGCCCAGATATCCAAAGCGAGTCACCAGGGCCCGGCTGAGCTCTGGATTGTTTTGTTGGCGATTTCACCTAGGTTTCTGGAGCCTCAGCTTTGTAAGTCTCTCTGGCACAAGCCATACTCTGTCTCCTCATAGCCATGCCAGTATCCCTCATAGTTGATAATAAAGATACACATACATATATGTATATATATATATATATATATATATATATATATATATATATATCAGACATTTTTAGAATTGTTGACCTTTTTATTTGATCTGAATGCAGAATTACCGCATTTATAATAGCCTCCTTATTCATAAATAATTGGTCACATAGTTGGAGCAGGATTCACTACAATTATAAATTATAAACTTTCCAGGAGCATTTCCAATAGCCTTTCTATCAGTATCCTTATTGTAATTATCATAGCACAGAACTTGCCTCCATTTTCTAGTGTAAGCTTCAAATCGTATGCGTTTCTTTTCATTCTCGGAATTCGTAATTTGCCTGGACCCTGTGTGTCAGGGAATTTTTGAAGCAGCCCTCTATTTCTCAGCAGACGTTTTCTATATTTCTGCTGTCATCAGGTCTTCCTGTGGTGTTTGTTTTTATTTTTTATTTTTTTCAAATCCTCTTAGATCATTCCCATTTATTTGCATATTTATTTATTTATTTATTTCGTCCGATATCACATGAGGGGTCATTTCTTCTGCCTGATAGATTTTCTCTTATAATTGAAGGGAACTTTTGACACACAATACATTTCCTTTTGCAGATACTACACGCTACTACAACTGCTACTGTACTGTTTTTGACAGTGACATCCAATGTACAATGGATTAGTATTGCATGGCTCTAGAGAATGTTCACTATTTAACCTACAATGTTTTTAACCTCACAAATATTTATTCTGTTCTTTCTTGGGGGATGAATGGTTTACAGTCAACAGTTCCATGTAATAGTGGGCACGGGGGGGTAATTTTTCCCACTACCCCTGCATTTCTGTACATCCTTTGTAACTTTATTATTGAGGAGAAGCAAACAGTCATAAATTGAGAGAGCAGGGCCCAAGCAGGAAGAGAGACAGAGAGACATCTGCAGCTCTGATTTGTCACTAGCCCAGCTTTACCCTAGCTGGGTAAGTGTGACCAGGGGCTCAAAACAGGGTCCTGGGATTCCACATAGTTCCCTGGCAGCTCCACCAGCTGTTCCTCCAACCCATGCTCCCTTCGTTGTCCATGTAACTATCGATCTGCTCTAGGCATTTCTCACCTTCATATGCCAGAAACTTAACACTTCTCCCTTCCACCCATGAAACTTTGACCTTTTGCTAGGGTGCAAAACAGCAACTCCAATCCAAGTTATTTTCGGGACAAGTGTGTACGTCTCTGTGGGAAGGTGTGTGTGTGTGTGTGTGTGTGTGTATGTGTGTGTGTGTGTGTGTAAGTGTGCATAAGTGTGTTTCAGTTAAGATTACCGCTGTTGTTTCTTTATTCCTGACACAGGGACTTAGGAACTGGGTTGTGTTATGACAAAGGAAGTTTCCACTGCACAAGTGGTTTTTCAAGTATGAATTGGCACATTGGATTGTGGACTCTGTTGTGCATTCTCCCAGGTGGTCCTCAGATGGGTTCTTTCCTTTGCTATTCCCATGCTGTGTGTAATTTTCTGGGTAGACTCAAAGAGGAGTGGCATGGGGAGCTCAGCTGCATTCTGCTGTATGTCCACAAGGTGGCGGCAAAGACCATAGTTGAGTGTAGTGATTCTGTGGAATGAGGAGAACTCTAGGAATTGTGGCCCGTGGACAGCAGGGTTGAAATTGACGTAGAGTGCCCTAGACATCTGTTCTTTCCTGTGGGGTGGGGGGATCCCCCATTTGGCTTTGCAAGTGGAAGGGGTTTCTCTCTTTGCCTGGGATGACTCTACTGGGAGCTTGTGAATCCCTGTGCTCAGCTGCATTCTGCTGGGTGTCCACAAGAGGGCAGCACCAGGGCGGGACTAAGGCTCCATGGGGCAAGTGCCCTGAGGCACTGGGCTAGGAGAGTGGCGACAGTGTTTCTGGGTGTGCCCCAAGAGCATGGCCAGCCTAGCGCAGGCAGGCAGTGTCCTAAGGACGGGCCCAGACAGGAGCTGTGGGGGTCGTGTTTGCAGAAACAGGGCCTTCAGAGGATGGCAGAAAGTCCCCGGGGGCGGGCCTCAGAGCCCGTGCCCAATGAGCCTGAGGGGAGGGCCCAGTGGGTATTCATAGAGACAGCTGGCCAATCAGAGAGGAGGAACGTCACCCTCAGGGGCGTGAAGCAAGAGCTGGCCAATGAGAACAGAGGAGGAGTTGCGTGGGCGGGCCTCAGAGAGCAGCCCACCAATGAGAGCCTGGGTGCTGGCTCTGGGTGGGCGTACCCCTGGAGGTCAGCCAATCAGGGTCCAGCGGAAGTGCCTGGGGGGCGGTCCCTCGTGAGGCTGTCCAATGAGCGCCTGGGGCGGGCCTCGTGGGCGGAGCCCAGGAGGCTGGCCAATCATGGGGCAAGGGCGGTGACCTTCCTGGGCGTGCCTTACGAACTGGCCTATCAGAGGGCGCCCCTCAGACAGCAGCCCGCCAATGGGAGCCAAGAGAAGGCTGGCTGGGGGCGTGTCCCTGGGACACCAGGCCAATCAGAGGCGAGCGGAAGTGGCTGGTGGGCGGGCCTTCCGGAGGCTGCCCAATCACCGTGATGCAGGGCCGTGTGGGCGGTGCTCAAGGCCGCTGGCCAATCACTGACTAGGGGCCCGGACCCTCCTGGGCGTGTCCAAGCACACTGGCCAATGAGATTGCTGGTGGGGTTCTGGGCGTGGCCTAGGCTTCTGGCCTATCAGAGCCTGGCTGGCGCCCTGTGGGCGGGCCTTCTGAAGGAATCCCGCCAATGGGAGCTCAGAGCTGGCCTTAAAAGGCTGGGCGTGCTTCCAGGAAATGCGAAGCAGGGTTCAGCCCAGGGCCCTGCCTTGCAGAAGCTGTCCAGTGCGCATGTGTATAACTCCGTTTGTGCCTGTGCCTCTGTGGATTTGTGTGTGTGTGTGTGTGTGTGTGGGTGTGTCTGAGGGAGGGAGAGAGAGAGAGAACAACAGAATCACTGTGGCACAGGTGATTTTGTGCAAAACACTTGGCACATTCTGATTTACAGCTCAATATTGACACCAGGGCAGCTCTCCTTGGCCCTTGGTCACTTTTCTTCTTTTCAGATGTAAAGACACTGAAGAGGGAGAGGTTTTTGCCCTGAGGCTTGCACTGGGAACTAGCAGCTGCCCTGTTTGTGTTGCCAGACTAGGAAACCTGTGGTGCCTGTCCATGTGGAGAGTCTCCTGGATGAGTTCCTTCTCGAGGCTTTTTCGCTCGGTCCCGTTGGAGCTGCATATAGCTAATGATTTGGAGATTTTATTCCTTTGGACAATTCTTTTCCTGATGCAAAGTTTCTCTCCAGATTTTAGCAATCAATTGTGTGAATGTCACATCGAATCCATTGTAGAAAATAACTACATCAGTGTCTCTCTCTCTCTTTCTCTCTCTCTCTCTCACTCTCTCTCTCTATATATATATATATATGTAGGTAACATGTAGAGGTCTGAAAATATTTTTTAGCTAGAGACCTGCACAGCTCTGGATTAGGGTAGCAATGTGGATACACCTGGCCCTTCTGAGCCACAGTCATGAGAGACATCTCACAGAGCCATATCGTATATCACTCTACAAATCTCTCTCAGCACAAACTACCACTGCCAAATCATCTACTTCCCTCTTGCTCCTTTTGTCCACCGAGTCTTATCCCAAAACTGTAAATCAAAGAAGAAATAGACATAGTGCAGTTCCCTGCACACAGGACAGGCTGAGGCTGGACCAGGGAGATGCAATACGCCAGCCTGCATCTTGGCTGGAGGATCACTATGCTTACTTCGAATTTGGAGAGGCGAGGGCAGTTTTGGAGAGTGGGCTGCCGGCCAAGGGTTGCTTCTCAGAGTGGCTAAGACCTAGATGTTCTAAGTGTTACCTTTCCTCACAAACATAAAATAGCAATGCCACTTGTAAGAAGTATGCATGGGCATGGAGGGTTTGTCTTCAGTGCTCTGGCACTGATCAACACAGGGCCAGAATTTCAGTCCTTGTCTGTCTCTGTCATTCTGTCTCTCTGACTGTCTCTACGTGCCTTCTTCACTGGGCCCTTACTGGAAGTCAGTGCATGCATCGTGAACTCAGCCTTCCTGGTGTTGAAATTTTCCTTTCTTTGCCCTTTGGATTATTTAGTCTCCTGCACATGGTGTAGTACAGAGGGGAACTGCGGAGACAGCGTTGCTGCTGCAGGTTCCAGGCATATGTCCATCTCCAGCTGCAGCTGTCCAGGCCCTCTGTGCTTGACTGCCATTCTCCAGGGCCCTGAGGCTGACACTCAGCCTCAATGCAGCCCTCCTCACCTTCCTGCACAGCATCCTTGTCCTTATTCCATGAGAGCCCCGGTCAAGGGAAGTGAAACTCGATCCCCCTGGCACACACACTGTGCTTTCCCTCTATTAAGCCAAATGGAAAGGATCTGTGGTACTGATGGCCACGCCAGTGTCCAGATTTCCCATGCAAAACGGAAGCTTCCAGTGTTCAGAAAGAGGGTGTTTTGATGGCTGTGAAATGTCTTTTCCAAGTGCCTCATGGTGTTTCAAATCCCTTTGAAACCTGAAGTTCTTTCTTGTATCTAGGGAATATTTTCACCACTGGCCAGAAGGGCCGCCCAACTAGGAGCACAGCTATCCCAGGGTCAGGAGGTCTGCCAGCCTGCTAGCTCCTGGAGGGATTCCTGAGTATGTCCTCAGGGCCCAAGTGTAAAAGGTGTTTCCAATTGCCTTTATTAGCAGCAGCCAGGCCCTCAGGTGAGGGGCGGGGCTGTGATCTTGACTGGAAGCCCCTAATTTGGCCAATGGAGGCATCCATCTTTTTTTGTCTGTCCATAGCAAGGGCCCGGGGAGTTTGTGCTTCCTGCAAGCAGAGCGACATTGTATGGGACACTCATGCAAGCCTACTTCTGGGAATCTCTCTGAGTGTGATGTGTGGACACCAGGACACCATGATCAGGGATGTGAGGCCACAGGAGCAATTGCCTTAGCCGGACCCAAAGGGTAGGTGTAAGGGGCCGGGTTCATCCACTATTGTTTGGTTCAACACACTTCCCATCTATGTGGAAACACAGCCCTTTCTGGGTACTTTCTGGGCTTGTAATCTGCTGCCTTGAGCAGTGGACAGAGAGCCTGGAGGCTGAGTAGGCAGCCAAACATGACTGGACAGGCTCATGCCCTTGAATTCTGAGGGGTGCCCCAGCTTCCCCAGTTGGCAGTGTTGGGATCATAGTGAGGCATGGCATTGAATCGGAACTCAGGAGAGTGAGACATGAGAGTCCCTTTGCATATGCATTCTTGCTTAGCCACAATCTGGGCTAGCTGGCTTGCCCTGACCAGATAGGTTCTCTGTACATAAGTTGCAGGAGAGGCTGGCTCCCTTGCCACCCATGCTCTGAGACTACTACAGGTGATCTCTGAACACACACAGACACACACAAACAGACAGACAGACACACACACACACACACACACACACACACACACACATTACTGTCAGGTCTGGTAGTAGAGCATATGGTGAAGGCTGGGGCTGTCTGGGGTCTGTGGGCATGAGAGCTGCTGCCTTACAATCTCTACAAGCCAGGTTTGAACCTGTCATCAATGAACACAGTGTAGGAGGTTTTTGAATTCGGGTCTCTTTCCAACTCATCTATTTCTCTTCTCGCCTTCTCTATCTCTAACTCTCACATGCTCTCACACACTCTGTCTTCACTCATTCATATTTTACTTAGATTCTTATTTTACGGACAGGCCCAGATAGACAAAGAGAGTAACCAGAGCACTGCTGAGCTCTGGCTTGTTGTGTTGGCGATTTCACCTAGGCTACTGGAGCCTCAGTTTGTAAGTCTTTCTGACACAAGCCATATTCTGTCTCCTCATTTCCATGCCAGTATCACTCAGAGTTTATAATAAAGATATACATACATGTATATATATATACATATAGATTTATATATCTGTCATGTTTAGAATGTTCGACCTATGTATTTGACCTTCTTTCAGAATTACCACATTTATAACAGCCTAGTTTCTCTGAAATAATTGGCCATATAGTTGGAGCAGGATTCAATACAATTATAAATAATAGAACCTTCCAGTAGCATTTCTAATCGTGTTTCTATTAGCATCCTTATTGTAATTATCATGGCCCAGATCTTCCCTCCTTTTTCTAGTGTAAGCTTCAATACGTATGTGTTTGTTTTCTTTCTCCGGAAATCTTAATGTCCCTGGACCCTGAAGTGTTAGGGAATTTTTGAAGCAGCCCTGTTTCTCAGCAGATGGTTTCTATGTTTCTGCTGTCATCAGGTCTTCTTGTGGTTTTTGTTTTTATTTATTTTTATTGTTTCAAGTCCTCCTAGATTATCCCCATTTATTTGCATATTTATTTATTTAGTCAGGTATCACATGTGGCATCATTTCTTCTGCTTGAGAGATTTTCTCTTATAACTGAAGGGAACTTTGGATGCACAATACATTTCCTGGGGCAAATACTACACACATATGGTGAAGGCTTGGGTTGTCTGGGGTCTGTGGGCATTAGAGCTGCTGCGTGACAATCTCTACAACCCAGGTTTGAACCTGTCATGAATGAACACAGCCTAGGGGGTTTTTGACTTCTGGTCTATTTCCAACTCTTCTTCTATTTCTCTTCTCGCCATCTCTGTCTCTGACTCTCACAGGCTCTCTCTCACTCTGTCTGAACTCAGGAATATTTTACTTATATCCTTATTTTATTGACAGGCCCAGATATTCAAAGAGAGTGGCCAGAGCACTGCTGAGCTCTGGCTGGTTTTTATTTGTGATTTCACGTAGGCTACTGGAGCCTCAGATTTGTAAGTCTCTCTGACTTTAGCCATATTCTGTCTCCTCATATCCATGGCAGTATCTCTCAGACTTTATAATAAAGATATACATCCATATACATATATAAATATACATATATATCTCTGTCATTTTTAGAATTGTCAACCTATGTAATTGATCTTAATCAGAATTACCACATTTACAACAGGTTCCTTTTTCCCTACTAATTGGCCACATAGTTGGAGCAGGATTCAATACAATTATAAATAATAGAACCTTCCAGTAGCATTTCTAATAGCATTTCTATCAGCATCCTTATTTTAATTATCATAGTACAGAACTTGCCTCCTTTCTCTAGTGTAAGCTTCAATACATATGAGTTTCTTTTCATTCTCCCGAAATCTTAATTTCCCTGGACTCTGAAGGGTCTCGGAACTTTTGAAGCAGCCCTTGATTCTCAGCAGATGGTTTCTATGTTTCTGCTGTCATCAGGTCTTCTTGTGCTTTTTGTTTTTATTTTTCATTTGTTTCAAATCCTCCTAGATAACCCCCATTTATTTGCATATTTATTTATTTATTTGGTTCTATATTACATGAGGGGTCCATTCTTCTGCTTGATAGATTTTTCTCTTATAATTGAAGGGAAGTTTACACTCACAATACATATCCTGTCGTAAATACTACACACATATGGTGAAGGCTGGGGTTGTCTTGGGTCTGTGGACAGGAGACTGCTGCCTTACAATCTCTACAACCCAGGTTTGAACCTGTCATGTATGAACACAGAGTGGGAGCTTTTGGACTTCTGGTCTCTTTCCAACTCTTCTATTTCTCTTCTTGCCTTCTCTGTCTCTGACTCTCACAGGCTCTCACTCACTCTGTCTGCACTCATTAATATTTTACTTATATATTATTTGACTGACAGGCCCAGATATACAAAGCGAGTCACCAGGGCCCGGCTGAGCTCTGGATTGTTTTGTTGGCGATTTCACCTAGGTTTCTGGAGCCTCAGCTTTGTAAGTCTCTCTGGCACAAGCCATACTCTGTCTCCTCATAGCCATGCCAGTATCCCTCATAGTTGATAATAAAGATCCACATACATATATGTACATATACATATATATATATATATATATATATCAGACATTTTTAGAATTGTTGACCTTTTTATTTGATCTGAATGCAGAATTACCGCATGTATAATAGCCTCCTTATTCATAAATAATTGGTCACATAGTTGGAGAAGGATTCACTACTATTATAAATTATAAACTTTCCAGGAGCATTTCCAAGAGCCTTTCTATCAGTATCCTTATTGTAATTATCATAGCACAGAACTTGCCTCCATTTTCTAGTGTAAGCTTCAAATCATATGCGTTTCTTTTCATTCTCGGAATTCGTCATTTGCCTGGACCCTGTGTGTCAGGGAATTTTTGAAGCAGCCCTCTGTTTCTCAGCAGACGTTTTCTATATTTCTGCTGTCATCAGGTCTTCCTGTGGTCTTTGTTTTTATTTTTTTCAAATCCTCCTAGATTATTCCCATTTATTTGCATATTTATTTATTTATTTATTTCGTCCGATATCACATGAGGGGTCATTTCTTCTGCCTGATAGATTTTTCTCTTATAATTGAAGGGAACTTTTGACACACAATACATTTCCTTTTGCAGATACTACACACTACTACAACTGCTACTGCACTGTATTTGACAGTGACATCCAATGCATAATGGATTAGTATTGCATGGCTCTAGAGAATGTTCACTATTTAACCTACAATGTTTTTAACCTCACAAACATTTATTCTGTTCTTTCTTGGGGGATGAATGGTTTACAGTCAACAGTTCCATGTAATAGTGGGCACGGGGGGGTAATGTTTCCCACTATCCCTGTATTTCTGTACATCCTTTGTAACTTTCTTATTGAGGAGAAGCAAACAGTCATAAATTGAGAGAGCAGGGCCCAAGCAGGAAGAGAGACAGAGAGACAGCTGCAGCTCTGATTTGTCACTAGCCCAGCTTTTCCCTAGCTGGGTAAGTGTGACCAGGGGCTCCAAACAGGGTCCTGGGATTCCACATAGTTCCCTGGCAGCTCCACCAGCTGTCCCTCCAACCCATGCTCCCTTCGTTGTCCATGTAACTATAGATCTGCTCTAGGCATTTCTCACCTTCATATGCCAGAAACTTAACACTTCTCCCCTCCACCCATGAAACTTTGACCTTTTGCTAGGGTGCAAAACAGCAACTCCAATCCAAGTTATTTTCGGGACAAGTGTGTACGTCTCTGTGGGAAGGTGTGTGTGTGTGTTTGTGTGTGTGTAAGTGTGCATAAGTGTGTTTCAGTTATGATTACCGCTGTTGTTTCTTTATTCCTGACGCAGGGACTTAGGAACTGGGTTGTGTTATGACAAAGGAAGTTTCCACTGCACAGGTGGTTTTTCAAGTATGAATGGCACATTGGATTGTGGACACTGTTGTGCATTTTCCAAGGTGGTCCTCAGATGGGTTCTTTCCTTTGCTATTCCCATGCTGTGTGTAATTTTCTGGGTAGACTCAAAGAGGAGTGGCATGGGGAGCTCAGCTGCATTCTGCTGTGTGTCCACAAGGTGGCGGCAAAGACCATAGTTGAGTGTAGTGATTCTGTGGAATGAGGAGAACTCTAGGATTTTTGGCCCGTGGACAGCAGGGTTGAAATTGACATAGAGTGCCCTAGACATCTGTTCTTTCCTGTGGGGTGGGGGGATCCCCCATTTGGCTTTGCAAGTGGAAGGGGTTTCTCTCTTTGTCTGGGATGACTCTACTGGGAGCTTGTGAATCCCTGTGCTCAGCTGCATTCTGCTGGGTGTCCACAAGAGGGCAGCACCAGGGCGGGACTAAGGCTCCATGGGGCAAGTGCCCTGAGGCACTGGGCTAGGAGAGTGGCGACAGTGTTTCTGGGTGTGCCCCAAGAGCATGGCCAGCCTAGCGCAGGCAGGCAGTGTCCTAAGGACGGGCCCAGACAGGAGCTGTGGGGGTCGTGTTTGCAGAAACAGGGCCTTCAGTGGATGGCAGAAAGTCCCCGGGGGCGGGCCTCAGAGCCTGTGCCCAATGAGCCTGAGGGGAGGGTCCAGTGGGTATTCATAGAGACAGCTGGCCAATCAGAGAGGAGGAACGTCACCCTCAGGGGCGTGAAGCAAGAGCTGGCCAATGAGAACAGAGGAGGAGTTGCGTGGGCGGGCCTCAGAGAGCAGCCCACCAATGAGAGCCTGGGTGCTGGCTCTGGGTGGGCCTACCCCTGGAGGTCAGCCAATCAGGGTCCAGCGGAAGTGCCTGGGGGCGGGCCCTCAGGAGGCTGTCCAATGAGCGACTGGGGCGGGCCTCGTGGGCGGAGCCCAGGAGGCTGGCCAATCATGGGGCAAGGGCGGTGACCTTCCTGGGCGTGCCTTAGGAACTGGCCTATCAGAGGGCGCCCCTCAGACAGCAGCCCGCCAATGGGAGCCAAGAGAAGGCTGGCTGGGGGCGTGTCCCTGGGACACCAGGCCAATCAGAGTCAAGAGGAAGTGGCTGGTGGGCGGGCCTTCCGGAGGCTGCCCAATCAGCGAGATGCAGGGCCGTGTGGGCGGTGCTCAAGGCCGCTGGCCAATCACTGACTAGGGGCCCAGACCCTCCTGGGCGTGTCCAAGCACACTGGCCAATGAGATTGCTGGTGGGGTTCTGGGCGTGGCCTAGGCCTCTGGCCTATCAGAGCCTGGCTGGCGCCCTGTGGGCGGGCCTTCTGAAGGAATCCCGCCAATGGGAGCTCAGAGCTGGCCTTAAAAGGCTGGGCGTGCTTCCAGGAAATGCGAAGCAGGGTTCAGCCCAGGGCCCTGCCTTGCAGAAGCTGTCCAGTGCGCATGTGTATAACTCCGTTTGTGCCTGTGCCTCTGTGGATTTGTGTGTGTGTGTGTGTGTGTGTGTGTGTCTGAGGGAGGGAGAGAGAGAGAGAACAACAGAATCACTGTGGCACAGGTGATTTTGTGCAAAACACTTGGCATATTCTGATTTACAGCTCAATATTGACACCAGGGCAGCTCTCCTTGGCCCTTGGTCACTTTTCTTCTTTTCAGATGTAAAGACACTGAAGAGGGAGAGGTTTTTGCCCTGAGGCTTGCACTGGGAACTAGCAGCTGCCCTGTTTGTGTTGCCAGACTAGGAAACCTGTGGTGCCTGTCCATGTGGAGAGTCTCCTGGATGAGTTCCTTCTCGAGCCTTTTTCACTTGGTCCCGTTGGAGCTGCATATAGCTAATGATTTGGAGATTTTATTCCTTTGGACAATTGTTTTCCTGATGCAAAGTTTCTCTCCAGGTTTTAGCAACCAATTGTGTGAATGTCACATCGAATCCATTGTAGAAAATGACTACATCAGTGTCTCTCTCTCTCTTTCTCTCTCTCTCTCTATCTCTCTCTCTATATATATATATGTATGTAACATGTAGAGGTCTGAAAATATTTTTTAGCTAGAGACCTGCACAGCTCTGGATTAGGGTAGCAATGTGGATACACCTGGCCCTTCTGAGCCACAGTCATGAGAGACATCTCACAGAACCATATCGTATATCACTCTACAAATCTCTCTCAGCACAAACTACCACTGCCAAATCATCTACTTCCCTCTTGCTCCTTTTGTCCACCGAGTCTTATCCCAAAACTGTAAATCAAAGAAGAAATAGACATAGTGCAGTTCCCTGCACACAGGACAGGCTGAGGCTGGACCAGGGAGATGCAATACGCCAGCCTGCATCTTGGCTGGAGGATCACTATGCTTACTTCGAATTTGGAGAGGCGAGGGCAGTTTTGGAGAGTGGGCTGCCGGCCAAGGGTTGCTTCTCAGAGTGGCTAAGACCTAGATGTTCTAAGTGTTACCTTTCCTCACAAACATAAAATAGCAATGCCACTTGTAAGAAGTATGCATGGGCATGGAGGGTTTGTCTTCAGTGCTCTGGCACTGATCAACACAGGGCCAGAATTTCAGTCCTTGTCTGTCTCTGTCATTCTGTCTCTCTGACTGTCTCTACGTGCCTTCTTCACTGGGCCCTTACTGGAAGTCAGTGCATGCATCGTGAACTCAGCCTTCCTGGTGTTGAAATTTTCCTTTCTTTGCCCTTTGGATTATTTAGTCTCCTGCACATGGTGTAGTACAGAGGGGAACTGCGGAGACAGCGTTGCTGCTGCAGGTTCCAGGCATATGTCCATCTCCAGCTGCAGCTGTCCAGGCCCTCTGTGCTTGACTGCCATTCTCCAGGGCCCTGAGGCTGACACTCAGCCTCAATGCAGCCCTCCTCACCTTCCTGCACAGCATCCTTGTCCTTATTCCATGAGAGCCCCGGTCAAGGGAAGTGAAACTCGAATCCCCTGGCACACACACTGTGCTTTCCCTCTATTAAGCCAAATGGAAAGGATCTGTGGTACTGATGGTCACACCAGTGTCCAGATTTCCCATGCAAAACGGAAGCTTCCAGTGTTCAGAAAGAGGGTGTTTTGATGGCTGTGAAATGTCTTTTCCAAGTGCCTCATGGTGTTTCAAATCCCTTTGAAACCTGAAGTTCTTTCTTGTATCTAGGGAATATTTTCACCACTGGCCAGAAGGGCCGCCCAACTAGGAGCACAGCTATCCAGGGGTCAGGAGGTCTTCCAGCCTGCTAGCTCCTGGAGGGATTCCTGAGTATGTCCTCAGGGCCCAAGTGTAAAAGGTGTTTCCAATTGCCTTGATTAGCAGCAGCCAGGCCCTCAGGTGAGGGGCGGGGCTGTGATCTTGACTGGAAGCCCCTAATTTGGCCAATGGAGGCATCCATCTTTTTTTGTCTGTCCATAGCAAGGGCCCGGGGAGTTTGTGCTTCCTGCAAACAGAGCGACATTGTATGGGACACTCATGCAAGCCTACTTCTGGGAATCTCTCAGAGTGTGATGTGTGGACACCAGGAAGCATGAGCAGGGATGTGAGGCCACAGGAGCAATTGCCTTAGCCGGACCCAAAGGGTAGGTGTAAGGGGCCGGGTTCATCCACTATTGTTTGGTTCAACACACTTCCCATCTATGTGGAAACACAGCCCTTTCTGGGTACTTTCTGGGCTTGTAATCTGCTGCCCTGAGCAGTGGACTGAGATCCTGGAGGCTGAGTAGGCAGCCAAACGTGACTGGACAGGCTCAAGCCCCTGAATTCTTAGGGGTGCCCCAGCTTCCCCCATTGGCAGTGTTTGGATCATAGTGAGGCATGGCATTGATTCGGAACTCAGGAGAGTGAGACATGAGAGTCCCTTTGCATATGCATTCTTGCTTAGCCACAATCTGGGCTAGCTGCCTTGCCCTGACCAGATAGGTTCTCTGTACATAAGTTGCAGGAGAGGCTGGCTCCCTTGCCACCCATGCTCTGAGACTACTACAGGTGATCTCTGAGCACACACAGACACACACAAACAGACAGACAGACAGACAGACAGACACACACACACACACATTACTGTCAGGTTGGTAGTAGAGCCTATGGTGAAGGCTGGGGCTGTCTGGGGTCTGTGGGCATGAGAGCTGCTGCCTTACAATCTCTACAAGCCAGGTTTGAACCTGTCATCAATGAACACAGTGTAGGAGGTTTTTGAATTCTGGTCTCTTTCCAACTCATCTATTTCTCTTCTCGCCTTCTCTATCTCTAACTCTCACATGCTCTCACACACTCTGTCTTCACTCATTAATATTTTACTTAGATTCTTATTTTACTGACAGGCCCAGATAGACAAAGAGAGTTACCAGAGCACTGCTGAGCTCTGGCTTGTTGTGTTGGCGATTTCACCTAGGCTACTGGAGCCTCAGTTTGTAAGTCTTTCTGACACAAGCCATATTCTGTCTCCTCATTTCCATGCCAGTATCACTCAGAGTTTATAATAAAGATATACATACATGTATATATGTACATATAGATTTATATATCTGTCATTTTTAGAATGTTCGACCTATGTATTTGACCTTCTTTCAGAATTACCACATTTATAACAGCCTAGTTTTTCTGAAATAATTGGCCATATAGTTGGAGCAGGATTCAATACAATTATAAATAATAGAACCTTCCAGTAGCATTTCTAATCGTGTTTCTATTAGCATCCTTATTGTAATTATCATGGCCCAGATCTTCCCTCCTTTTTCTAGTGTAAGCTTCAATACGTATGTGTTTGTTTTCTTTCTCCGGAAATCTTAATGTCCCTGGACCCTGAAGTGTTAGGGAATTTTTGAAGCAGCCCTCTGTTTCTCAGCAGATGGTTTCTATGTTTCTGCTGTCATCAGGTCTTCTTGTGGTTTTTGTCTTTATTTATTTTTATTGTTTCAAGTCCTCCTAGATCATCCCCATTTATTTGCATATTTATTTATTTAGTCAGGTATCACATGTGGCATCATTTCTTCTGCTTGAGAGATTTTCTCTTATAACTGAAGGGAACTTTGGATGCACAATACATTTCCTGGGGCAAATACTACACACATATGGTGAAGGCTTGGGTTGTCTGGGGTCTGTGGGCATTAGAGCTGCTGCATGACAATCTCTACAACCCAGGTTTGAACCTGTCATGAATGAACACAGCCTAGGGGGTTTTTGACTTCTGGTCTATTTCCAACTCTTCTATTTCTCTTCTCGCCATCTCTGTCTCTGACTCTCACAGGCTCTCTCTCACTCTGTCTGAACTCAGGAATATTTTACTTATATCCTTATTTTATTGACAGGCCCAGATATACAAAGAGAGTAGCCAGAGCACTGCTGAGCTCTGGCTGGTTTTGTTTGTGATTTCACCTAGGCTACTGGAGCCTCTGATTGGTAAGTCTCTCTGACTTAAGCCATATTCTGTCTCCTCATATCCATGGCAGTATCTCTCAGACTTTATAATAAAGATATACATCCATATACATATATAAATATACATATATATCTCTGTCATTTTTAGAATTGTCAACCTATGTAATTGATCTTAATCAAAATTCACACATTTACAACAGGTTCCTTTTTCCCTACTAATTGGCCACATAGTTGGAGCAGGATTCAATACAATTATAAATAATAGAACCTTCCAGTAGCATTTCTAATAGCATTTCTATCAGCATCCTTATTTTAATTATCATAGTACAGAACTTGCCTCCTTTCTCTAGTGTAAGCTTCAATACATATGAGTTTCTTTTCATTCTCCCGAAATCTTAATTTCCCTGGACTCTGAAGGGTCTCGGAACTTTTGAAGCAGCCCTTGATTCACAGCAGATGGTTTCTATGTTTCTGCTGTCATCAGGTCTTCTTGTGCTTTTTGTTTTTATTTTTCATTTGTTTCAAATCCTCCTAGATAACTCCCATTTACTTGCATATTTATTTATTTATTTATTTATTTATTTATTTGGTTCTATATTACATGAGGGGTCCATTCTTCTGCTTGATAGATTTTTCTCTTATAATTGAAGGGAAGTTTACACTCACAATACATATCCTGTCGTAAATACTACACACATATGGTGAAGGCTGGGGTTGTCTGGGGTCTGTGGACAGGAGACTGATGCCTTACAATCTCGACAACCCAGGTTTGAACCTGTCATGTATGAACACAGAGTGGGAGCTTTTGGACTTCTGGTCTCTTTCCAACTCTTCTATTTCTCTTCTTGCCTTCTCTGTCTCTGACTCTCACAGGCTCTCACTCACTCTGTCTGCACTCATTAATATTTTACTTTTATATTATTTGACGGACAGGCCCAGATATACAAAGCGAGTCACCAGGCCCCGGCTGAGCTCTGGATTGTTTTGTTGGCGATTTCACCTAGGTTTCTGGAGCCTCAGCTTTGTAAGTCTCTCTGGCACAAGCCATACTCTGTCTCCTCATAGCCATGCCAGTATCCCTCATAGTTGATAATAAAGATACACATACATATATGTACATATACATATATATATATATCAGACATTTTTAGAATTGTTGACCTTTTTATTTGATCTGAATGCAGAATTACCGCATTTATAATAGCCTCCTTATTCATAAATAATTGGTCACATAGTTGGAGCAGGATTCACTACAATTATAAATTATAAACTTTCCAGGAGCATTTCCAATAGCCTTTCTATCAGTATCCTTATTGTAATTATCATAGCACAGAACTTGCCTCCATTTTCTAGTGTAAGCTTCAAATCGTATGCGTTTCTTTTCATTCTCAGAATTCGTAATTTGCCTGGACCCTGTGTGTCAGGGAATTTTTGAAGCAGCCCTCTATTTCTCAGCAGACGTTTTCTATCTTTCTGCTGTCATCAGGTCTTCCTGTGGTGTTTGTTTTTATTTTTTATTTTTTTCAAATCCTCTTAGATCATTCCCATTTATTTGCATATTTATTTATTTATTTATTTTGTCCGATATCACATGAGGGGTCATTTCTTCTGCCTGATAGATTTTCTCTTATAATTGAAGGGAACTTTTGACACACAATACATTTCCTTTTGCAGATACTACACACTACTACAACCGCTACTGCACTGTTTTTGACAGTGACATCCAATGCACAATGGATTAGTATTGCATGGCGCTAGAGAATGTTCACTATTTAACCTACAATGTTTTTAACCTCACAAATATTTATTCTGTTCTTTCTTGGGTGATGAATGGTTTACAGTCAACAGTTCCATATAATAGTGGGCACGGGGGGGGTAATTTTTCCCACTACCCCTGTATTTCTGTACATCCTTTGTAACTTTCTTATTGAGGAGAAGCAAACAGTCATAAATTGAGAGAGCAGGGCCCAAGCAGGAAGAGAGACAGAGAGACATCTGCAGCTCTGATTTGTCACTAGCCCAGCTTTACCCTAGCTGGGTAAGTGTGACCAGGGGCTCAAAACAGGGTCCTGGGATTCCACATAGTTCCCTGGCAGCTCCACCAGCTGTTCCTCCAACCCATGCTCCCTTCGTTGTCCATGTAACTATCGATCTGCTCTAGGCATTTCTCACCTTCATATGCCAGACACTTAACACTTCTCCCTTCCACCCATGAAACTTTGACCTTTTGCTAGGGTGCAAAACAGCAACTCCAATCCAAGTTATTTTTGGGACAAGTGTGTACGTCTCTGTGGGAAGGTGTGTGTGTGTGTGTGTGTGTGTGTGTGTGTAAGTGTGCATAAGTGTGTTTCAGTTAAGATTACCGCTGTTGTTTCTTTATTCCTGACACAGGGACTTAGGAACTGGGTTGTGTTATGACAAAGGAAGTTTCCACTGCACAAGTGGTTTTTCAAGTATGAATTGGCACATTGGATTGTGGACTCTGTTGTGCATTCTCCCAGGTGGTCCTCAGATGGGTTCTTTCCTTTGCTGTTCCCATGCTGTGTGTAATTTTCTGGGTAGACTCAAAGAGGAGTGGCATGGGGAGCTCAGCTGCATTCTGCTGTATGTCCACAAGGTGGCGGCAAAGACCATAGTTGAGTGTAGTGATTCTGTGGAATGAGGAGAACTCTAGGAATTGTGGCCCGTGGACAGCAGGGTTGAAATTGACGTAGAGTGCCCTAGACATCTGTTCTTTCCTGTGGGGTGGGGGGATCCCCCATTTGGCTTTGCAAGTGGAAGGGGTTTCTCTCTTTGCCTGGGATGACTCTACTGGGAGCTTGTGAATCCCTGTGCGCAGCTGCATTCTGCTGGGTGTCCACAAGAGGGCAGCACCAGGGCTGGACTAAGGCTCCATGGGGCAAGTGCCCTGAGGCACTGGGCTAGGAGAGTGGCGACAGTGTTTCTGGGTGTGCCCCAAGAGCATGGCCAGCGTAGCGCAGGCAGGCAGTGTCCTAAGGACGGGCCCAGACAGGAGCTGTGGGGGTCGTGTTTGCAGAAACAGGGCCTTCAGAGGATGGCAGAAAGTCCCCGGGGGCGGGCCTCAGAGCCCGTGCCCAATGAGCCTGAGGGGAGGGCCCAGTGGGTATTCATAGAGACAGCTGGCCAATCAGAGAGGAGGAACGTCACCCTCAGGGGCGTGAAGCAAGAGCTGGCCAATGAGAACAGAGGAGGAGTTGCGTGGGCGGGCCTCAGAGAGCAGCCCACCAATGAGAGCCTGGGTGCTGGCTCTGGGTGGGCGTACCCCTGGAGGTCAGCCAATCAGGGTCCAGCGGAAGTGCCTGGGGGGCGGGCCCTCGGGAGGCTGTCCAATGAGCGCCTGGGGCGGGCCTCGTGGGCGGAGCCCAGGAGGCTGGCCAATCATGGGGCAAGGGCGGTGACCTTCCTGGGCGTGCCTTAGGAACTGGCCTATCAGAGGGCGCCCCTCAGACAGCAGCCCGCCAATGGGAGCCAAGAGAAGGCTGGCTGGGGGCGTGTCCCTGGGACACCAGGCCAATCAGAGTCGAGCGGAAGTGGCTGGTGGGCGGGCCTTCCGGAGGCTGCCCAATCAGCGTGCTGCAGGGCCGTGTGGGCGGTGCTCAAGGCCGCTGGCCAATCACTGACTAGGGGCCCGGACCCTCCTGGGCGTTTCCAAGCACACTGGCCAATGAGATTGCTGGTGGGGTTCTGGGCGTAGCCTAGGCCTCTGGCCTATCAGAGCCTGGCTGGCGCCCTGTGGGCGGGCCTTATGAAGGAATCCCGCCAGTGGGAGCTCAGAGCTGGCCTTAAAAGGCTGGGCGTGCTTCCAGGAAATGCGAAGCAGGGTTCAGCCCAGGGCCCTGCCTTGCAGAAGCTGTCCAGTGCGCATGTGTATAACTCCGTTTGTGCCTGTGCCTCTGTGGATTTGTGTGTGTGTGTGTGTGTGTGTGTGTCTGAGGGAGGGAGAGAGAGAGAGAACAACAGAATCACTGTGGCACAGGTGATTTTGTGCAAAACACTTGGCACATTCTGATTTACAGCTCAATATTGACACCAGGGCAGCTCTCCTTGGCCCTTGGTCACTTTTCTTCTTTTCAGATGTAAAGACACTGAAGAGGGAGAGGTTTTTGCCCTGAGGCTTGCACTGGGAACTAGCAGCTGCCCTGTTTGTGTTGCCAGACTAGGAAACCTGTGGTGCCTGTCCATGTGGAGAGTCTCCTGGATGAGTTCCTTCTCGAGCCTTTTTCGCTCGGTCCCGTTGGAGCTGCATATAGCTAATGATTTGGAGATTTTATTCCTTTGGACAATTCTTTTCCTGATGCAAAGTTTCTCTCCAGGTTTTAGCAACCAATTGTGTGAATGTCACATCGAATCCATTGTAGAAAATGACTACATCAGTGTCTCTCTCTCTCTTTCTCTCTCTCTCTCTATCTCTCTCTCTCTCTATATATATATATGTATGTAACATGTAGAGGTCTGAAAATATTTTTTAGCTAGAGACCTGCACAGCTCTGGATTAGGGTAGCAATGTGGATACACCTGGCCCTTCTGAGCCACAGTCATGAGAGACATCTCACAGAGCCATATCGTATATCACTCTACAAATCTCTCTCAGCACAAACTACCACTGCCAAATCATCTACTTCCCTCTTGCTCCTTTAGTCCACCGAGTCTTATCCCAAAACTGTAAATCAAAGAAGAAATAGACATAGTGCAGTTCCCTGCACACAGGACAGGCTGAGGCTGGACCAGGGAGATGCAATACGCCAGCCTGCATCTTGGCTGGAGCATCACTATGCTTACTTCGAATTTGGAGAGGCGAGGGCAGTTTTGGAGAGTGGGCTGCCGGCCAAGGGTTGCTTCTCAGAGTGGCTAAGACCTAGATGTTCTAAGTGTTACCTTTCCTCACAAACATAAAATAGCAATGCCACTTGTAAGAAGTATGCATGGGCATGGAGGGTTTGTCTTCAGTGCTCTGGCACTGATCAACACAGGGCCAGAATTTCAGTCCTTGTCTGTCTCTGTCATTCTGTCTCTCTGACTGTCTCTACGTGCCTTCTTCACTGGGCCCTTACTGGAAGTCAGTGCATGCATCGTGAACTCAGCCTTCCTGGTGTTGAAATTTTCCTTTCTTTGCCCTTTGGATTATTTAGTCTCCTGCACATGGTGTAGTACAGAGGGGAACTGCGGAGACAGCGTTGCTGCTGCAGGTTCCAGGCATATGTCCATCTCCAGCTGCAGCTGTCCAGGCCCTCTGTGCTTGACTGCCATTCTCCAGGGCCCTGAGGCTGACACTCAGCCTCAATGCAGCCCTCCTCACCTTCCTGCACAGCATCCTTGTCCTTATTCCATGAGAGCCCCGGTCAAGGGAAGTGAAACTCGATCCCCCTGGCACACACACTGTGCTTTCCCTCTATTAAGCCAAATGGAAAGGATCTGTGGTACTGATGGCCACACCAGTGTCCAGATTTCCCATGCAAAACGGAAGCTTCCAGTGTTCAGAAAGAGGGTGTTTTGATGGCTGTGAAATGTCTTTTCCAAGTGCCTCATGGTGTTTCAAATCCCTTTGAAACCTGAAGTTCTTTCTTGTATCTAGGGAATATTTTCACCACTGGCCAGAAGGGCCGCCCAACTAGGAGCACAGCTATCCAGGGGTCAGGAGGTCTTCCAGCCTGCTAGCTCCTGGAGGGATTCCTGAGTATGTCCTCAGGGCCCAAGTGTAAAAGGTGTTTCCAATTGCCTTGGTTAGCAGCAGCCAGGCCCTCAGGTGAGGGGCGGGGCTGTGATCTTGACTGGAAGCCCCTAATTTGGCCAATGGAGGCATCCATCTTTTTTTGTCTGTCCATAGCAAGGGCCCGGGGAGTTTGTGCTTCCTGCAAACAGAGCGACATTGTATGGGACACTCATGCAAGCCTACTTCTGGGAATCTCTCAGAGTGTGATGTGTGGACACCAGGAAGCATGAGCAGGGATGTGAGGCCACAGGAGCAATTGCCTTAGCCGGACCCAAAGGGTAGGTGTAAGGGGCCGGGTTCATCCACTATTGTTTGGTTCAACACACTTCCCATCTATGTGGAAACACAGCCCTTTCTGGGTACTTTCTGGGCTTGTAATCTGCTGCCCTGAGCAGTGGACTGAGAGCCTGGAGGCTGAGTAGGCAGCCAAACGTGACTGGACAGGCTCAAGCCCCTGAATTCTGAGGGGTGCCCCAGCTTCCCCCATTGGCAGTGTTTGGATCATAGTGAGGCATGGCATTGATTCGGAACTCAGGAGAGTGAGACATGAGAGTCCCTTTGCATATGCATTCTTGCTTAGCCACAATCTGGGCTAGCTGGCTTGCCCTGACCAGATAGGTTCTCTGTACATAAGTTGCAGGAGAGGCTGGCTCCCTTGCCACCCATGCTCTGAGACTACTACAGGTGATCTCTGAGCACACACAGACACACACAAACAGACAGACAGACAGACAGACACACACACACACACACATTACTGTCAGGTTGGTAGTAGAGCCTATGGTGAAGGCTGGGGCTGTCTGGGGTCTGTGGGCATGAGAGCTGCTGCCTTACAATCTCTACAAGCCAGGTTTGAACCTGTCATCAATGAACACAGTGTAGGAGGTTTTTGAATTCTGGTCTCTTTCCAACTCATCTATTTCTCTTCTCGCCTTCTCTATCTCTAACTCTCACATGCTCTCACACACTCTGTCTTCACTCATTAATATTTTACTTAGATTCTTATTTTACTGACAGGCCCAGATAGACAAAGAGAGTTACCAGAGCACTGCTGAGCTCTGGCTTGTTGTGTTGGCGATTTCACCTAGGCTACTGGAGCCTCAGTTTGTAAGTCTTTCTGACACAAGCCATATTCTGTCTCCTCATTTCCATGCCAGTATCACTCAGAGTTTATAATAAAGATATACATACATGTATATATGTACATATAGATTTATATATCTGTCATTTTTAGAATGTTCGACCTATGTATTTGACCTTCTTTCAGAATTACCACATTTATAACAGCCTAGTTTTTCTGAAATAATTGGCCATATAGTTGGAGCAGGATTCAATACAATTATAAATAATAGAACCTTCCAGTAGCATTTCTAATCGTGTTTCTATTAGCATCCTTATTGTAATTATCATGGCCCAGATCTTCCCTCCTTTTTCTAGTGTAAGCTTCAATACGTATGTGTTTGTTTTCTTTTTCCGGAAATCTTAATGTCCCTGGACCCTGAAGTGTTAGGGAATTTTTGAAGCAGCCCTCTGTTTCTCAGCAGATGGTTTCTATGTTTCTGCTGTCATCAGGTCTTTTTGTGGTTTTTGTCTTTATTTATTTTTATTGTTTCAAGTCCTCCTAGATCATCCCCATTTATTTGCATATTTATTTATTTAGTCAGGTATCACATGTGGCATCATTTCTTCTGCTTGAGAGATTTTCTCTTATAACTGAAGGGAACTTTTGATGCACAATACATTTCCTGGGGCAAATACTACACACATATGGTGAAGGCTTGGGTTGTCTGGGGTCTGTGGGCATTAGAGCTGCTGCGTGACAATCTCTACAACCCAGGTTTGAACCTGTCATGAATGAACACAGCCTAGGGGGTTTTTGACTTCTGGTCTATTTCCAACTCTTCTATTTCTCTTCTCGCCATCTCTGTCTCTGACTCTCACAGGCTCTCTCTCACTCTGTCTGAACTCAGGAATATTTTACTTATATCCTTATTTTATTGACAGGCCCAGATATACAAAGAGAGTGGCCAGAGCACTGCTGAGCTCTGGCTGGTTTTGTTTGTGATTTCACCTAGGCTACTGGAGCCTCTGATTGGTAAGTCTCTCTGACTTAAGCCATATTCTGTCTCCTCATATCCATGGCAGTATCTCTCAGACTTTATAATAAAGATATACATCCATATACATATATAAATATACATATATATCTCTGTCATTTTTAGAATTGTCAACCTATGTAATTGATCTTAATCAAAATTCACACATTTACAACAGGTTCCTTTTTCCCTACTAATTGGCCACATAGTTGCAGCAGGATTCAATACAATTATAAATAATAGAACCTTCCAGTAGCATTTCTAATAGCATTTCTATCAGCATCCTTATTTTAATTATCATAGTACAGAACTTGCCTCCTTTCTCTAGTGTAAGCTTCAATACATATGAGTTTCTTTTCATTCTCCCGAAATCTTAATTTACCTGGACTCTGAAGGGTCTCGGAACTTTTGAAGCAGCCCTTGATTCACAGCAGATGGTTTCTATGTTTCTGCTGTCATCAGGTCTTCTTGTGCTTTTTGTTTTTATTTTTCATTTGTTTCAAATCCTCCTAGATAACCCCCATTTACTTGCATATTTATTTATTTATTTATTTATTTATTTGGTTCTATATTACATGAGGGGTCCATTCTTCTGCTTGATAGATTTTTCTCTTATAATTGAAGGGAAGTTTACACTCACAATACATATCCTGTCGTAAATACTACACACATATGGTGAAGGCTGGGGTTGTCTGGGGTCTGTGGACAGGAGACTGATGCCTTACAATCTCGACAACCCAGGTTTGAACCTGTCATGTATGAACACAGAGTGGGAGCTTTTGGACTTCTGGTCTCTTTCCAACTCTTCTATTTCTCTTCTTGCCTTCTCTGTCTCTGACTCTCACAGGCTCTCACTCACTCTGTCTGCACTCATTAATATTTTACTTTTATATTATTTGACGGACAGGCCCAGATATACAAAGCAAGTCACCAGGCCCCGGCTGAGCTCTGGATTGTTTTGTTGGCGATTTCACCTAGGTTTCTGGAGCCTCAGCTTTGTAAGTCTCTCTGGCACAAGCCATACTCTGTCTCCTCATAGCCATGCCAGTATCCCTCATAGTTGATAATAAAGATACACATACATATATGTACATATACATATATATATATATCAGACATTTTTAGAATTGTTGACCTTTTTATTTGATCTGAATGCAGAATTACCGCATTTATAATAGCCTCCTTATTCATAAATAATTGGTCACATAGTTGGAGCAGGATTCACTACAATTATAAATTATAAACTTTCCAGGAGCATTTCCAATAGCCTTTCTATCAGTATCCTTATTGTAATTATCATAGCACAGAACTTGCCTCCATTTTCTAGTGTAAGCTTCAAATCGTATGCGTTTCTTTTCATTCTCAGAATTCGTAATTTGCCTGGACCCTGTGTGTCAGGGAATTTTTGAAGCAGCCCTCTGTTTCTCAGCAGACGTTTTCTATATTTCTGCTGTCATCAGGTCTTCCTGTGGTGTTTGTTTTTATTTTTTATTTTTTTCAAATCCTCTTAGATCATTCCCATTTATTTGCATATTTATTTATTTATTTATTTATTTATTTATTTCGTCCGATATCACATGAGGGGTCATTTCTTCTGCCTGATAGATTTTCTCCTATAATTGAAGGGAACTTTTGACACACGATACATTTCCTTTTGCAGATACTACACACTACTACAACTGCTACTGCACTGTTTTTGACAGTGACATCCAATGCACAATGGATTAGTATTGCATGGCGCTAGAGAATGTTCACTATTTAACCTACAATGTTTTTAACCTCACAAATATTTATTCTGTTCTTTCTTGGGGGATGAATGGTTTACAGTCAACAGTTCCATATAATAGTGGGCACGGGGGGTAATTTTTCCCACTACCCCTGTATTTCTGTACATCCTTTGTAACTTTCTTATTGAGGAGAAACAAACAGTCATAAATTGAGAGAGCAGGGCCCAAGCAGGAAGAGAGACAGAGAGACATCTGCAGCTCTGATTTGTCACTAGCCCAGCTTTTCCCTAGCTGGGTAAGTGTGACCAGGGGCTCAAAACAGGGTCCTGGGATTCCACATAGTTCCCTGGCAGCTCCACCAGCTGTTCCTCCAACCCATGCTCCCTTCGTTGTCCATGTAACTATCGATCTGCTCTAGGCATTTCTCACCTTCATATGCCAGAAACTTAACACTTCTCCCTTCCACCCATGAAACTTTGACCTTTTGCTAGGGTGCAAAACAGCAACTCCAATCCAAGTTATTTTCGGGACAAGTGTGTACGTCTCTGTGGGAAGGTGTGTGTGTGTGTGTGTGTGTGTATGTGTGTGTGTGTGTGTGTAAGTGTGCATAAGTGTGTTTCAGTTAAGATTACCGCTGTTGTTTCTTTATTCCTGACACAGGGACTTAGGAACTGGGTTGTGTTATGACAAAGGAAGTTTCCACTGCACAAGTGGTTTTTCAAGTATGAATTGGCACATTGGATTGTGGACTCTGTTGTGCATTCTCCCAGGTGGTCCTCAGATGGGTTCTTTCCTTTGCTGTTCCCATGCTGTGTGTAATTTTCTGGGTAGACTCAAAGAGGAGTGGCATGGGGAGCTCAGCTGCATTCTGCTGTATGTCCACAAGGTGGCGGCAAAGACCATAGTTGAGTGTAGTGATTCTGTGGAATGAGGAGAACTCTAGGAATTGTGGCCCGTGGACAGCAGGGTTGAAATTGACGTAGAGTGCCCTAGACATCTGTTCTTTCCTGTGGGGTGGGGGGATCCCCCATTTGGCTTTGCAAGTGGAAGGGGTTTCTCTCTTTGCCTGGGATGACTCTACTGGGAGCTTGTGAATCCCTGTGCGCAGCTGCATTCTGCTGGGTGTCCACAAGAGGGCAGCACCAGGGCTGGACTAAGGCTCCATGGGGCAAGTGCCCTGAGGCACTGGGCTAGGAGAGTGGCGACAGTGTTTCTGGGTGTGCCCCAAGAGCATGGCCAGCGTAGCGCAGGCAGGCAGTGTCCTAAGGACGGGCCCAGACAGGAGCTGTGGGGGTCGTGTTTGCAGAAACAGGGCCTTCAGAGGATGGCAGAAAGTCCCCGGGGGCGGGCCTCAGAGCCCGTGCCCAATGAGCCTGAGGGGAGGGCCCAGTGGGTATTCATAGAGACAGCTGGCCAATCAGAGAGGAGGAACGTCACCCTCAGGGGCGTGAAGCAAGAGCTGGCCAATGAGAACAGAGGAGGAGTTGCGTGGGCGGGCCTCAGAGAGCAGCCCACCAATGAGAGCCTGGGTGCTGGCTCTGGGTGGGCGTACCCCTGGAGGTCAGCCAATCAGGGTCCAGCGGAAGTGCCTGGGGGGCGGGCCCTCGGGAGGCTGTCCAATGAGCGCCTGGGGCGGGCCTCGTGGGCGGAGCCCAGGAGGCTGGCCAATCATGGGGCAAGGGCGGTGACCTTCCTGGGCGTGCCTTAGGAACTGGCCTATCAGAGGGCGCCCCTCAGACAGCAGCCCGCCAATGGGAGCCAAGAGAAGGCTGGCTGGGGGCGTGTCCCTGGGACACCAGGCCAATCAGAGTCGAGCGGAAGTGGCTGGTGGGCGGGCCTTCCGGAGGCTGCCCAATCAGCGTGCTGCAGGGCCGTGTGGGCGGTGCTCAAGGCCGCTGGCCAATCACTGACTAGGGGCCCGGACCCTCCTGGGCGTTTCCAAGCACACTGGCCAATGAGATTGCTGGTGGGGTTCTGGGCGTAGCCTAGGCCTCTGGCCTATCAGAGCCTGGCTGGCGCCCTGTGGGCGGGCCTTCTGAAGGAATCCCGCCAGTGGGAGCTCAGAGCTGGCCTTAAAAGGCTGGGCGTGCTTCCAGGAAATGCGAAGCAGGGTTCAGCCCAGGGCCCTGCCTTGCAGAAGCTGTCCAGTGCGCATGTGTATAACTCCGTTTGTGCCTGTGCCTCTGTGGATTTGTGTGTGTGTGTGTGTGTGTGTGTGTCTGAGGGAGGGAGAGAGAGAGAGAACAACAGAATCACTGTGGCACAGGTGATTTTGTGCAAAACACTTGGCACATTCTGATTTACAGCTCAATATTGACACCAGGGCAGCTCTCCTTGGCCCTTGGTCACTTTTCTTCTTTTCAGATGTAAAGACACTGAAGAGGGAGAGGTTTTTGCCCTGAGGCTTGCACTGGGAACTAGCAGCTGCCCTGTTTGTGTTGCCAGACTAGGAAACCTGTGGTGCCTGTCCATGTGGAGAGTCTCCTGGATGAGTTCCTTCTCGAGCCTTTTTCGCTCGGTCCCGTTGGAGCTGCATATAGCTAATGATTTGGAGATTTTATTCCTTTGGACAATTCTTTTCCTGATGCAAAGTTTCTCTCCAGGTTTTAGCAACCAATTGTGTGAATGTCACATCGAATCCATTGTAGAAAATGACTACATCAGTGTCTCTCTCTCTCTTTCTCTCTCTCTCTCTATCTCTCTCTCTCTCTATATATATATATGTATGTAACATGTAGAGGTCTGAAAATATTTTTTAGCTAGAGACCTGCACAGCTCTGGATTAGGGTAGCAATGTGGATACACCTGGCCCTTCTGAGCCACAGTCATGAGAGACATCTCACAGAGCCATATCGTATATCACTCTACAAATCTCTCTCAGCACAAACTACCACTGCCAAATCATCTACTTCCCTCTTGCTCCTTTAGTCCACCGAGTCTTATCCCAAAACTGTAAATCAAAGAAGAAATAGACATAGTGCAGTTCCCTGCACACAGGACAGGCTGAGGCTGGACCAGGGAGATGCAATACGCCAGCCTGCATCTTGGCTGGAGCATCACTATGCTTACTTCGAATTTGGAGAGGCGAGGGCAGTTTTGGAGAGTGGGCTGCCGGCCAAGGGTTGCTTCTCAGAGTGGCTAAGACCTAGATGTTCTAAGTGTTACCTTTCCTCACAAACATAAAATAGCAATGCCACTTGTAAGAAGTATGCATGGGCATGGAGGGTTTGTCTTCAGTGCTCTGGCACTGATCAACACAGGGCCAGAATTTCAGTCCTTGTCTGTCTCTGTCATTCTGTCTCTCTGACTGTCTCTACGTGCCTTCTTCACTGGGCCCTTACTGGAAGTCAGTGCATGCATCGTGAACTCAGCCTTCCTGGTGTTGAAATTTTCCTTTCTTTGCCCTTTGGATTATTTAGTCTCCTGCACATGGTGTAGTACAGAGGGGAACTGCGGAGACAGCGTTGCTGCTGCAGGTTCCAGGCATATGTCCATCTCCAGCTGCAGCTGTCCAGGCCCTCTGTGCTTGACTGCCATTCTCCAGGGCCCTGAGGCTGACACTCAGCCTCAATGCAGCCCTCCTCACCTTCCTGCACAGCATCCTTGTCCTTATTCCATGAGAGCCCCGGTCAAGGGAAGTGAAACTCGATCCCCCTGGCACACACACTGTGCTTTCCCTCTATTAAGCCAAATGGAAAGGATCTGTGGTACTGATGGCCACACCAGTGTCCAGATTTCCCATGCAAAACGGAAGCTTCCAGTGTTCAGAAAGAGGGTGTTTTGATGGCTGTGAAATGTCTTTTCCAAGTGCCTCATGGTGTTTCAAATCCCTTTGAAACCTGAAGTTCTTTCTTGTATCTAGGGAATATTTTCACCACTGGCCAGAAGGGCCGCCCAACTAGGAGCACAGCTATCCAGGGGTCAGGAGGTCTTCCAGCCTGCTAGCTCCTGGAGGGATTCCTGAGTATGTCCTCAGGGCCCAAGTGTAAAAGGTGTTTCCAATTGCCTTGGTTAGCAGCAGCCAGGCCCTCAGGTGAGGGGCGGGGCTGTGATCTTGACTGGAAGCCCCTAATTTGGCCAATGGAGGCATCCATCTTTTTTTGTCTGTCCATAGCAAGGGCCCGGGGAGTTTGTGCTTCCTGCAAACAGAGCGACATTGTATGGGACACTTATGCAAGCCTACTTCTGGGAATCTCTCAGAGTGTGATGTGTGGACACCAGGAAGCATGAGCAGGGATGTGAGGCCACAGGAGCAATTGCCTTAGCCGGACCCAAAGGGTAGGTGTAAGGGGCCGGGTTCATCCACTATTGTTTGGTTCAACACACTTCCCATCTATGTGGAAACACAGCCCTTTCTGGGTACTTTCTGGGCTTGTAATCTGCTGCCCTGAGCAGTGGACTGAGAGCCTGGAGGCTGAGTAGGCAGCCAAACGTGACTGGACAGGCTCAAGCCCCTGAATTCTGAGGGGTGCCCCAGCTTCCCCCATTGGCAGTGTTTGGATCATAGTGAGGCATGGCATTGATTCGGAACTCAGGAGAGTGAGACATGAGAGTCCCTTTGCATATGCATTCTTGCTTAGCCACAATCTGGGCTAGCTGGCTTGCCCTGACCAGATAGGTTCTCTGTACATAAGTTGCAGGAGAGGCTGGCTCCCTTGCCACCCATGCTCTGAGACTACTACAGGTGATCTCTGAGCACACACAGACACACACAAACAGACAGACAGACAGACAGACACACACACACACACACATTACTATCAGGTTGGTAGTAGAGCCTATGGTGAAGGCTGGGGCTGTCTGGGGTCTGTGGGCATGAGAGCTGCTGCCTTACAATCTCTACAAGCCAGGTTTGAACCTGTCATCAATGAACACAGTGTAGGAGGTTTTTGAATTCTGGTCTCTTTCCAACTCATCTATTTCTCTTCTCGCCTTCTCTATCTCTAACTCTCACATGCTCTCACACACTCTGTCTTCACTCATTAATATTTTACTTAGAGTCTTATTTTACTGACAGGCCCAGATAGACAAAGAGAGTTACCAGAGCACTGCTGAGCTCTGGCTTGTTGTGTTGGCGATTTCACCTAGGCTACTGGAGCCTCAGTTTGTAAGTCTTTCTGACACAAGCCATATTCTGTCTCCTCATTTCCATGCCAGTATCACTCAGAGTTTATAATAAAGATATACATACATGTATATATGTACATATAGATTTATATATCTGTCATTTTTAGAATGTTCGACCTATGTATTTGACCTTCTTTCAGAATTACCACATTTATAACAGCCTAGTTTTTCTGAAATAATTGGCCATATAGTTGGAGCAGGATTCAATACAATTATAAATAATAGAACCTTCCAGTAGCATTTCTAATCGTGTTTCTATTAGCATCCTTATTGTAATTATCATGGCCCAGATCTTCCCTCCTTTTTCTAGTGTAAGCTTCAATACGTATGTGTTTGTTTTCTTTTTCCGGAAATCTTAATGTCCCTGGACCCTGAAGTGTTAGGGAATTTTTGAAGCAGCCCTCTGTTTCTCAGCAGATGGTTTCTATGTTTCTGCTGTCATCAGGTCTTCTTGTGGTTTTTGTCTTTATTTATTTTTATTGTTTCAAGTCCTCCTAGATCATCCCCATTTATTTGCATATTTATTTATTTAGTCAGGTATCACATGTGGCATCATTTCTTCTGCTTGAGAGATTTTCTCTTATAACTGAAGGGAACTTTTGATGCACAATACATTTCCTGGGGCAAATACTACACACATATGGTGAAGGCTTGGGTTGTCTGGGGTCTGTGGGCATTAGAGCTGCTGCGTGACAATCTCTACAACCCAGGTTTGAACCTGTCATGAATGAACACAGCCTAGGGGGTTTTTGACTTCTGGTCTATTTCCAACTCTTCTATTTCTCTTCTCGCCATCTCTGTCTCTGACTCTCACAGGCTCTCTCTCACTCTGTCTGAACTCAGGAATATTTTACTTATATCCTTATTTTATTGACAGGCCCAGATATACAAAGAGAGTGGCCAGAGCACTGCTGAGCTCTGGCTGGTTTTGTTTGTGATTTCACCTAGGCTACTGGAGCCTCTGATTGGTAAGTCTCTCTGACTTAAGCCATATTCTGTCTCCTCATATCCATGGCAGTATCTCTCAGACTTTATAATAAAGATATACATCCATATACATATATAAATATACATATATATCTCTGTCATTTTTAGAATTGTCAACCTATGTAATTGATCTTAATCAAAATTCACACATTTACAACAGGTTCCTTTTTCCCTACTAATTGGCCACATAGTTGCAGCAGGATTCAATACAATTATAAATAATAGAACCTTCCAGTAGCATTTCTAATAGCATTTCTATCAGCATCCTTATTTTAATTATCATAGTACAGAACTTGCCTCCTTTCTCTAGTGTAAGCTTCAATACATATGAGTTTCTTTTCATTCTCCCGAAATCTTAATTTACCTGGACTCTGAAGGGTCTCGGAACTTTTGAAGCAGCCCTTGATTCACAGCAGATGGTTTCTATGTTTCTGCTGTCATCAGGTCTTCTTGTGCTTTTTGTTTTTATTTTTCATTTGTTTCAAATCCTCCTAGATAACCCCCATTTACTTGCATATTTATTTATTTATTTATTTATTTATTTGGTTCTATATTACATGAGGGGTCCATTCTTCTGCTTGATAGATTTTTCTCTTATAATTGAAGGGAAGTTTACACTCACAATACATATCCTGTCGTAAATACTACACACATATGGTGAAGGCTGGGGTTGTCTGGGGTCTGTGGACAGGAGACTGATGCCTTACAATCTCGACAACCCAGGTTTGAACCTGTCATGTATGAACACAGAGTGGGAGCTTTTGGACTTCTGGTCTCTTTCCAACTCTTCTATTTCTCTTCTTGCCTTCTCTGTCTCTGACTCTCACAGGCTCTCACTCACTCTGTCTGCACTCATTAATATTTTACTTTTATATTATTTGACGGACAGGCCCAGATATACAAAGCAAGTCACCAGGCCCCGGCTGAGCTCTGGATTGTTTTGTTGGCGATTTCACCTAGGTTTCTGGAGCCTCAGCTTTGTAAGTCTCTCTGGCACAAGCCATACTCTGTCTCCTCATAGCCATGCCAGTATCCCTCATAGTTGATAATAAAGATACACATACATATATGTACATATACATATATATATATATCAGACATTTTTAGAATTGTTGACCTTTTTATTTGATCTGAATGCAGAATTACCGCATTTATAATAGCCTCCTTATTCATAAATAATTGGTCACATAGTTGGAGCAGGATTCACTACAATTATAAATTATAAACTTTCCAGGAGCATTTCCAATAGCCTTTCTATCAGTATCCTTATTGTAATTATCATAGCACAGAACTTGCCTCCATTTTCTAGTGTAAGCTTCAAATCGTATGCGTTTCTTTTCATTCTCAGAATTCGTAATTTGCCTGGACCCTGTGTGTCAGGGAATTTTTGAAGCAGCCCTCTGTTTCTCAGCAGACGTTTTCTATATTTCTGCTGTCATCAGGTCTTCCTGTGGTGTTTGTTTTTATTTTTTATTTTTTTCAAATCCTCTTAGATCATTCCCATTTATTTGCATATTTATTTATTTATTTATTTATTTATTTATTTCGTCCGATATCACATGAGGGGTCATTTCTTCTGCCTGATAGATTTTCTCCTATAATTGAAGGGAACTTTTGACACACGATACATTTCCTTTTGCAGATACTACACACTACTACAACTGCTACTGCACTGTTTTTGACAGTGACATCCAATGCACAATGGATTAGTATTGCATGGCGCTAGAGAATGTTCACTATTTAACCTACAATGTTTTTAACCTCACAAATATTTATTCTGTTCTTTCTTGGGGGATGAATGGTTTACAGTCAACAGTTCCATATAATAGTGGGCACGGGGGGTAATTTTTCCCACTACCCCTGTATTTCTGTACATCCTTTGTAACTTTCTTATTGAGGAGAAACAAACAGTCATAAATTGAGAGAGCAGGGCCCAAGCAGGAAGAGAGACAGAGAGACATCTGCAGCTCTGATTTGTCACTAGCCCAGCTTTTCCCTAGCTGGGTAAGTGTGACCAGGGGCTCAAAACAGGGTCCTGGGATTCCACATAGTTCCCTGGCAGCTCCACCAGCTGTTCCTCCAACCCATGCTCCCTTCGTTGTCCATGTAACTATCGATCTGCTCTAGGCATTTCTCACCTTCATATGCCAGAAACTTAACACTTCTCCCTTCCACCCATGAAACTTTGACCTTTTGCTAGGGTGCAAAACAGCAACTCCAATCCAAGTTATTTTCGGGACAAGTGTGTACGTCTCTGTGGGAAGGTGTGTGTGTGTGTGTGTGTGTGTATGTGTGTGTGTGTGTGTGTAAGTGTGCATAAGTGTGTTTCAGTTAAGATTACCGCTGTTGTTTCTTTATTCCTGACACAGGGACTTAGGAACTGGGTTGTGTTATGACAAAGGAAGTTTCCACTGCACAAGTGGTTTTTCAAGTATGAATTGGCACATTGGATTGTGGACTCTGTTGTGCATTCTCCCAGGTGGTCCTCAGATGGGTTCTTTCCTTTGCTATTCCCATGCTGTGTGTAATTTTCTGGGTAGACTCAAAGAGGAGTGGCATGGGGAGCTCAGCTGCATTCTGCTGTATGTCCACAAGGTGGCGGCAAAGACCATAGTTGAGTGTAGTGATTCTGTGGAATGAGGAGAACTCTAGGAATTGTGGCCCGTGGACAGCAGGGTTGAAATTGACGTAGAGTGCCCTAGACATCTGTTCTTTCCTGTGGGGTGGGGGGATCCCCCATTTGGCTTTGCAAGTGGAAGGGGTTTCTCTCTTTGCCTGGGATGACTCTACTGGGAGCTTGTGAATCCCTGTGCGCAGCTGCATTCTGCTGGGTGTCCACAAGAGGGCAGCACCAGGGCTGGACTAAGGCTCCATGGGGCAAGTGCCCTGAGGCACTGGGCTAGGAGAGTGGCGACAGTGTTTCTGGGTGTGCCCCAAGAGCATGGCCAGCGTAGCGCAGGCAGGCAGTGTCCTAAGGACGGGCCCAGACAGGAGCTGTGGGGGTCGTGTTTGCAGAAACAGGGCCTTCAGAGGATGGCAGAAAGTCCCCGGGGGCGGGCCTCAGAGCCCGTGCCCAATGAGCCTGAGGGGAGGGCCCAGTGGGTATTCATAGAGACAGCTGGCCAATCAGAGAGGAGGAACGTCACCCTCAGGGGCGTGAAGCAAGAGCTGGCCAATGAGAACAGAGGAGGAGTTGCGTGGGCGGGCCTCAGAGAGCAGCCCACCAATGAGAGCCTGGGTGCTGGCTCTGGGTGGGCGTACCCCTGGAGGTCAGCCAATCAGGGTCCAGCGGAAGTGCCTGGGGGGCGGGCCCTCGGGAGGCTGTCCAATGAGCGCCTGGGGCGGGCCTCGTGGGCGGAGCCCAGGAGGCTGGCCAATCATGGGGCAAGGGCGGTGACCTTCCTGGGCGTGCCTTAGGAACTGGCCTATCAGAGGGCGCCCCTCAGACAGCAGCCCGCCAATGGGAGCCAAGAGAAGGCTGGCTGGGGGCGTGTCCCTGGGACACCAGGCCAATCAGAGTCGAGCGGAAGTGGCTGGTGGGCGGGCCTTCCGGAGGCTGCCCAATCAGCGTGCTGCAGGGCCGTGTGGGCGGTGCTCAAGGCCGCTGGCCAATCACTGACTAGGGGCCCGGACCCTCCTGGGCGTTTCCAAGCACACTGGCCAATGAGATTGCTTGTGGGGTTCTGGGCGTAGCCTAGGCCTCTGGCCTATCAGAGCCTGGCTGGCGCCCTGTGGGCGGGCCTTCTGAAGGAATCCCGCCAGTGGGAGCTCAGAGCTGGCCTTAAAAGGCTGGGCGTGCTTCCAGGAAATGCGAAGCAGGGTTCAGCCCAGGGCCCTGCCTTGCAGAAGCTGTCCAGTGCGCATGTGTATAACTCCGTTTGTGCCTGTGCCTCTGTGGATTTGTGTGTGTGTGTGTGTGTGTGTGTGTCTGAGGGAGGGAGAGAGAGAGAGAACAACAGAATCACTGTGGCACAGGTGATTTTGTGCAAAACACTTGGCACATTCTGATTTACAGCTCAATATTGACACCAGGGCAGCTCTCCTTGGCCCTTGGTCACTTTTCTTCTTTTCAGATGTAAAGACACTGAAGAGGGAGAGGTTTTTGCCCTGAGGCTTGCACTGGGAACTAGCAGCTGCCCTGTTTGTGTTGCCAGACTAGGAAACCTGTGGTGCCTGTCCATGTGGAGAGTCTCCTGGATGAGTTCCTTCTCGAGCCTTTTTCGCTCGGTCCCGTTGGAGCTGCATATAGCTAATGATTTGGAGATTTTATTCCTTTGGACAATTCTTTTCCTGATGCAAAGTTTCTCTCCAGGTTTTAGCAACCAATTGTGTGAATGTCACATCGAATCCATTGTAGAAAATGACTACATCAGTGTCTCTCTCTCTCTTTCTCTCTCTCTCTCTATCTCTCTCTCTCTCTATATATATATATGTATGTAACATGTAGAGGTCTGAAAATATTTTTTAGCTAGAGACCTGCACAGCTCTGGATTAGGGTAGCAATGTGGATACACCTGGCCCTTCTGAGCCACAGTCATGAGAGACATCTCACAGAGCCATATCGTATATCACTCTACAAATCTCTCTCAGCACAAACTACCACTGCCAAATCATCTACTTCCCTCTTGCTCCTTTAGTCCACCGAGTCTTATCCCAAAACTGTAAATCAAAGAAGAAATAGACATAGTGCAGTTCCCTGCACACAGGACAGGCTGAGGCTGGACCAGGGAGATGCAATACGCCAGCCTGCATCTTGGCTGGAGCATCACTATGCTTACTTCGAATTTGGAGAGGCGAGGGCAGTTTTGGAGAGTGGGCTGCCGGCCAAGGGTTGCTTCTCAGAGTGGCTAAGACCTAGATGTTCTAAGTGTTACCTTTCCTCACAAACATAAAATAGCAATGCCACTTGTAAGAAGTATGCATGGGCATGGAGGGTTTGTCTTCAGTGCTCTGGCACTGATCAACACAGGGCCAGAATTTCAGTCCTTGTCTGTCTCTGTCATTCTGTCTCTCTGACTGTCTCTACGTGCCTTCTTCACTGGGCCCTTACTGGAAGTCAGTGCATGCATCGTGAACTCAGCCTTCCTGGTGTTGAAATTTTCCTTTCTTTGCCCTTTGGATTATTTAGTCTCCTGCACATGGTGTAGTACAGAGGGGAACTGCGGAGACAGCGTTGCTGCTGCAGGTTCCAGGCATATGTCCATCTCCAGCTGCAGCTGTCCAGGCCCTCTGTGCTTGACTGCCATTCTCCAGGGCCCTGAGGCTGACACTCAGCCTCAATGCAGCCCTCCTCACCTTCCTGCACAGCATCCTTGTCCTTATTCCATGAGAGCCCCGGTCAAGGGAAGTGAAACTCGATCCCCCTGGCACACACACTGTGCTTTCCCTCTATTAAGCCAAATGGAAAGGATCTGTGGTACTGATGGCCACACCAGTGTCCAGATTTCCCATGCAAAACGGAAGCTTCCAGTGTTCAGAAAGAGGGTGTTTTGATGGCTGTGAAATGTCTTTTCCAAGTGCCTCATGGTGTTTCAAATCCCTTTGAAACCTGAAGTTCTTTCTTGTATCTAGGGAATATTTTCACCACTGGCCAGAAGGGCCGCCCAACTAGGAGCACAGCTATCCAGGGGTCAGGAGGTCTTCCAGCCTGCTAGCTCCTGGAGGGATTCCTGAGTATGTCCTCAGGGCCCAAGTGTAAAAGGTGTTTCCAATTGCCTTGGTTAGCAGCAGCCAGGCCCTCAGGTGAGGGGCGGGGCTGTGATCTTGACTGGAAGCCCCTAATTTGGCCAATGGAGGCATCCATCTTTTTTTGTCTGTCCATAGCAAGGGCCCGGGGAGTTTGTGCTTCCTGCAAACAGAGCGACATTGTATGGGACACTCATGCAAGCCTACTTCTGGGAATCTCTCAGAGTGTGATGTGTGGACACCAGGAAGCATGAGCAGGGATGTGAGGCCACAGGAGCAATTGCCTTAGCCGGACCCAAAGGGTAGGTGTAAGGGGCCGGGTTCATCCACTATTGTTTGGTTCAACACACTTCCCATCTATGTGGAAACACAGCCCTTTCTGGGTACTTTCTGGGCTTGTAATCTGCTGCCCTGAGCAGTGGACTGAGAGCCTGGAGGCTGAGTAGGCAGCCAAACGTGACTGGACAGGCTCAAGCCCCTGAATTCTGAGGGGTGCCCCAGCTTCCCCCATTGGCAGTGTTTGGATCATAGTGAGGCATGGCATTGATTCGGAACTCAGGAGAGTGAGACATGAGAGTCCCTTTGCATATGCATTCTTGCTTAGCCACAATCTGGGCTAGCTGGCTTGCCCTGACCAGATAGGTTCTCTGTACATAAGTTGCAGGAGAGGCTGGCTCCCTTGCCACCCATGCTCTGAGACTACTACAGGTGATCTCTGAGCACACACAGACACACACAAACAGACAGACAGACAGACAGACACACACACACACACACATTACTGTCAGGTTGGTAGTAGAGCCTATGGTGAAGGCTGGGGCTGTCTGGGGTCTGTGGGCATGAGAGCTGCTGCCTTACAATCTCTACAAGCCAGGTTTGAACCTGTCATCAATGAACACAGTGTAGGAGGTTTTTGAATTCTGGTCTCTTTCCAACTCATCTATTTCTCTTCTCGCCTTCTCTATCTCTAACTCTCACATGCTCTCACACACTCTGTCTTCACTCATTAATATTTTACTTAGATTCTTATTTTACTGACAGGCCCAGATAGACAAAGAGAGTTACCAGAGCACTGCTGAGCTCTGGCTTGTTGTGTTGGCGATTTCACCTAGGCTACTGGAGCCTCAGTTTGTAAGTCTTTCTGACACAAGCCATATTCTGTCTCCTCATTTCCATGCCAGTATCACTCAGAGTTTATAATAAAGATATACATACATGTATATATGTACATATAGATTTATATATCTGTCATTTTTAGAATGTTCGACCTATGTATTTGACCTTCTTTCAGAATTACCACATTTATAACAGCCTAGTTTTTCTGAAATAATTGGCCATATAGTTGGAGCAGGATTCAATACAATTATAAATAATAGAACCTTCCAGTAGCATTTCTAATCGTGTTTCTATTAGCATCCTTATTGTAATTATCATGGCCCAGATCTTCCCTCCTTTTTCTAGTGTAAGCTTCAATACGTATGTGTTTGTTTTCTTTTTCCGGAAATCTTAATGTCCCTGGACCCTGAAGTGTTAGGGAATTTTTGAAGCAGCCCTCTGTTTCTCAGCAGATGGTTTCTATGTTTCTGCTGTCATCAGGTCTTCTTGTGGTTTTTGTCTTTATTTATTTTTATTGTTTCAAGTCCTCCTAGATCATCCCCATTTATTTGCATATTTATTTATTTAGTCAGGTATCACATGTGGCATCATTTCTTCTGCTTGAGAGATTTTCTCTTATAACTGAAGGGAACTTTTGATGCACAATACATTTCCTGGGGCAAATACTACACACATATGGTGAAGGCTTGGGTTGTCTGGGGTCTGTGGGCATTAGAGCTGCTGCGTGACAATCTCTACAACCCAGGTTTGAACCTGTCATGAATGAACACAGCCTAGGGGGTTTTTGACTTCTGGTCTATTTCCAACTCTTCTATTTCTCTTCTCGCCATCTCTGTCTCTGACTCTCACAGGCTCTCTCTCACTCTGTCTGAACTCAGGAATATTTTACTTATATCCTTATTTTATTGACAGGCCCAGATATACAAAGAGAGTGGCCAGAGCACTGCTGAGCTCTGGCTGGTTTTGTTTGTGATTTCACCTAGGCTACTGGAGCCTCTGATTGGTAAGTCTCTCTGACTTAAGCCATATTCTGTCTCCTCATATCCATGGCAGTATCTCTCAGACTTTATAATAAAGATATACATCCATATACATATATAAATATACATATATATCTCTGTCATTTTTAGAATTGTCAACCTATGTAATTGATCTTAATCAAAATTCACACATTTACAACAGGTTCCTTTTTCCCTACTAATTGGCCACATAGTTGCAGCAGGATTCAATACAATTATAAATAATAGAACCTTCCAGTAGCATTTCTAATAGCATTTCTATCAGCATCCTTATTTTAATTATCATAGTACAGAACTTGCCTCCTTTCTCTAGTGTAAGCTTCAATACATATGAGTTTCTTTTCATTCTCCCGAAATCTTAATTTACCTGGACTCTGAAGGGTCTCGGAACTTTTGAAGCAGCCCTTGATTCACAGCAGATGGTTTCTATGTTTCTGCTGTCATCAGGTCTTCTTGTGCTTTTTGTTTTTATTTTTCATTTGTTTCAAATCCTCCTAGATAACCCCCATTTACTTGCATATTTATTTATTTATTTATTTATTTATTTGGTTCTATATTACATGAGGGGTCCATTCTTCTGCTTGATAGATTTTTCTCTTATAATTGAAGGGAAGTTTACACTCACAATACATATCCTGTCGTAAATACTACACACATATGGTGAAGGCTGGGGTTGTCTGGGGTCTGTGGACAGGAGACTGATGCCTTACAATCTCGACAACCCAGGTTTGAACCTGTCATGTATGAACACAGAGTGGGAGCTTTTGGACTTCTGGTCTCTTTCCAACTCTTCTATTTCTCTTCTTGCCTTCTCTGTCTCTGACTCTCACAGGCTCTCACTCACTCTGTCTGCACTCATTAATATTTTACTTTTATATTATTTGACGGACAGGCCCAGATATACAAAGCAAGTCACCAGGCCCCGGCTGAGCTCTGGATTGTTTTGTTGGCGATTTCACCTAGGTTTCTGGAGCCTCAGCTTTGTAAGTCTCTCTGGCACAAGCCATACTCTGTCTCCTCATAGCCATGCCAGTATCCCTCATAGTTGATAATAAAGATACACATACATATATGTACATATACATATATATATATATATCAGACATTTTTAGAATTGTTGACCTTTTTATTTGATCTGAATGCAGAATTACCGCATTTATAATAGCCTCCTTATTCATAAATAATTGGTCACATAGTTGGAGCAGGATTCACTACAATTATAAATTATAAACTTTCCAGGAGCATTTCCAATAGCCTTTCTATCAGTATCCTTATTGTAATTATCATAGCACAGAACTTGCCTCCATTTTCTAGTGTAAGCTTCAAATCGTATGCGTTTCTTTTCATTCTGAGAATTCGTAATTTGCCTGGACCCTGTGTGTCAGGGAATTTTTGAAGCAGCCCTCTGTTTCTCAGCAGACGTTTTCTATATTTCTGCTGTCATCAGGTCTTCCTGTGGTGTTTGTTTTTATTTTTTATTTTTTTCAAATCCTCTTAGATCATTCCCATTTATTTGCAAATTTATTTATTTATTTATTTCGTCCGATATCACATGAGGGGTCATTTCTTCTGCCTGATAGATTTTCTCTTATAATTGAAGGGAACTTTTGACACACAATACATTTCCTTTTGCAGATACTACACACTACTACAACTGCTACTGCACTGTTTTTGACAGTGACATCCAATGCACAATGGATTAGTATTGCATGGCTCTAGAGAATGTTCACTATTTAACCTACAATGTTTTTAACCTCACAAATATTTATTCTGTTCTTTCTTGGGGGATGAATGGTTTACAGTCAACAGTTCCATATAATAGTGGGCACGGGGGGGGTAATTTTTCCCACTACCCCTGTATTTCTGTACATCCTTTGTAACTTTCTTATTGAGGAGAAGCAAACAGTCATAAATTGAGAGAGCAGGGCCCAAGCAGGAAGAGAGACAGAGAGACATCTGCAGCTCTGATTTGTCACTAGCCCAGCTTTTCCCTAGCTGGGTAAGTGTGACCAGGGGCTCAAAACAGGGTCCTGGGATTCCACATAGTTCCCTGGCAGCTCCACCAGCTGTTCCTCCAACCCATGCTCCCTTCGTTGTCCATGTAACTATCGATCTGCTCTAGGCATTTCTCACCTTCATATGCCAGAAACTTAACACTTCTCCCTTCCACCCATGAAACTTTGACCTTTTGCTAGGGTGCAAAACAGCAACTCCAATCCAAGTTATTTTCGGGACAAGTGTGTACGTCTCTGTGGGAAGGTGTGTGTGTGTGTGTGTGTGTGTGTGTGTGTAAGTGTGCATAAGTGTGTTTCAGTTAAGATTACCGCTGTTGTTTCTTTATTCCTGACATAGGGACTTAGGAACTGGGTTGTGTTATGACAAAGGAAGTTTCCACTGCACAAGTGGTTTTTCAAGTATGAATTGGCACATTGGATTGTGGACTCTGTTGTGCATTCTCCCAGGTGGTCCTCAGATGGGTTCTTTCCTTTGCTATTCCCATGCTGTGTGTAATTTTCTGGGTAGACTCAAAGAGGAGTGGCATGGGGAGCTCAGCTGCATTCTGCTGTATGTCCACAAGGTGGCGGCAAAGACCATAGTTGAGTGTAGTGATTCTGTGGAATGAGGAGAACTCTAGGAATTGTGGCCCGTGGACAGCAGGGTTGAAATTGACGTAGAGTGCCCTAGACATCTGTTCTTTCCTGTGGGGTGGGGGGATCCCCCATTTGGCTTTGCAAGTGGAAGGGGTTTCTCTCTTTGCCTGGGATGACTCTACTGGGAGCTTGTGAATCCCTGTGCTCAGCTGCATTCTGCTGGGTGTCCACAAGAGGGCAGCACCAGGGCGGGACTAAGGCTCCATGGGGCAAGTGCCCTGAGGCACTGGGCTAGGAGAGTGGCGACAGTGTTTCTGGGTGTGCCCCAAGAGCATGGCCAGCCTAGCGCAGGCAGGCAGTGTCCTAAGGATGGGCCCAGACAGGAGCTGTGGGGGTCGTGTTTGCAGAAACAGGGCCTTCAGAGGATGGCAGAAAGTCCCCGGGGGCGGGCCTCAGAGCCCGTGCCCAATGAGCCTGAGGGGAGGGCCCAGTGGGTATTCATAGAGACAGCTGGCCAATCAGAGAGGAGGAACGTCACCCTCAGGGGCGTGAAGCAAGAGCTGGCCAATGAGAACAGAGGAGGAGTTGCGTGGGCGGGCCTCAGAGAGCAGCCCACCAATGAGAGCCTGGGTGCTGGCTCTGGGTGGGCGTACCCCTGGAGGTCAGCCAATCAGGGTCCAGCGGAAGTGACTGGGGGGCGGGCCCTCGGGAGGCTGTCCAATGAGCGCCTGGGGCGAGCCTCGTGGGCGGAGCCCAGGAGGCTGGCCAATCATGGGGCAAGGGCGGTGACCTTCCTGGGCGTGCCTTAGGAACTGGCCTATCAGAGGGCGCCCCTCAGACAGCAGCCCGCCAATGGGATCCAAGAGAAGGCTGGCTGGGGGCGTGTCCCTGGGACACCAGGCCAATCAGAGTCGAGCGGAAGTGGCTGGTGGGCGGGCCTTCCGGAGGCTGCCCAATCAGCGTGCTGCAGGGCCGTGTGGGCGGTGCTCAAGGCCGCTGGCCAATCACTGACTAGGGGCCCGGACCCTCCTGGGCGTGTCCAAGCACACTGGCCAATGAGATTGCTGGTGGGGTTCTGGGCGTGGCCTAGGCCTCTGGCCTATCAGAGCCTGGCTGGCGCCCTGTGGGCGGGCCTTCTGAAGGAATCCCGCCAATGGGAGCTCAGAGCTGGCCTTAAAAGGCTGGGCGTGCTTCCAGGAAATGCGAAGCAGGGTTCAGCCCAGGGCCCTGCCTTGCAGAAGCTGTCCAGTGCGCATGTGTATAACTCCGTTTGTGCCTGTGCCTCTGTGGATTTGTGTGTGTGTGTGTCTGAGGGAGGGAGAGAGAGAGAGAACAACAGAATCACTGTGGCACAGGTGATTTTGTGCAAAACACTTGGCACATTCTGATTTACAGCTCAATATTGACACCAGGGCAGCTCTCCTTGGCCCTTGGTCACTTTTCTTCTTTTCAGATGTAAAGACACTGAAGAGGGAGAGGTTTTTGCCCTGAGGCTTGCACTGGGAACTAGCAGCTGCCCTGTTTGTGTTGCCAGACTAGGAAACCTGTGGTGCCTGTCCATGTGGAGAGTCTCCTGGATGAGTTCCTTCTCGAGGCTTTTTCGCTCGGTCCCGTTGGAGCTGCATATAGCTAATGATTTGGAGATTTTATTCCTTTGGACAATTCTTTTCCTGATGCAAAGTTTCTCTCCAGATTTTAGCAATCAATTGTGTGAATGTCACATCGAATCCATTGTAGAAAATAACTACATCAGTGTCTCTCTCTCTCTTTCTCTCTCTCTCTCTCACTCTCTCTCTCTCTCTCTCTATATATATATGTAGGTAACATGTAGAGGTCTGAAAATATTTTTTAGCTAGAGACCTGCACAGCTCTGGATTAGGGTAGCAATGTGGATACACCTGGCCCTTCTGAGCCACAGTCATGAGAGACATCTCACAGAGCCATATCGTATATCACTCTACAAATCTCTCTCAGCACAAACTACCACTGCCAAATCATCTACTTCCCTCTTGCTCCTTTTGTCCACCGAGTCTTATCCCAAAACTGTAAATCAAAGAAGAAATAGACATAGTGCAGTTCCCTGCACACAGGACAGGCTGAGGCTGGACCAGGGAGATGCAATACGCCAGCCTGCATCTTGGCTGGAGGATCACTATGCTTACTTCGAATTTGGAGAGGCGAGGGCAGTTTTGGAGAGTGGGCTGCCGGCCAAGGGTTGCTTCTCAGAGTGGCTAAGACCTAGATGTTCTAAGTGTTACCTTTCCTCACAAACATAAAATAGCAATGCCACTTGTAAGAAGTATGCATGGGCATGGAGGGTTTGTCTTCAGTGCTCTGGCACTGATCAACACAGGGCCAGAATTTCAGTCCTTGTCTGTCTCTGTCATTCTGTCTCTCTGACTGTCTCTACGTGCCTTCTTCACTGGGCCCTTACTGGAAGTCAGTGCATGCATCGTGAACTCAGCCTTCCTGGTGTTGAAATTTTCCTTTCTTTGCCCTTTGGATTATTTAGTCTCCTGCACATGGTGTAGTACAGAGGGGAACTGTGGAGACAGCGTTGCTGCTGCAGGTTCCAGGCATATGTCCATCTCCAGCTGCAGCTGTCCAGGCCCTCTGTGCTTGACTGCCATTCTCCAGGGCCCTGAGGCTGACACTCAGCCTCAATGCAGCCCTCCTCACCTTCCTGCACAGCATCCTTGTCCTTATTCCATGAGAGCCCCGGTCAAGGGAAGTGAAACTCGATCCCCCTGGCACACACACTGTGCTTTCCCTCTATTAAGCCAAATGGAAAGGATCTGTGGTACTGATGGCCACGCCAGTGTCCAGATTTCCCATGCAAAACGGAAGCTTCCAGTGTTCAGAAAGAGGGTGTTTTGATGGCTGTGAAATGTCTTTTCCAAGTGCCTCATGGTGTTTCAAATCCCTTTGAAACCTGAAGTTCTTTCTTGTATCTAGGGAATATTTTCACCACTGGCCAGAAGGGCCGCCCAACTAGGAGCACAGCTATCCAGGGGTCAGGAGGTCTTCCAGCCTGCTAGCTCCTGGAGGGATTCCTGAGTATGTCCTCAGGGCCCAAGTGTAAAAGGTGTTTCCAATTGCCTTGATTAGCAGCAGCCAGGCCCTCAGGTGAGGGGCGGGGCTGTGATCTTGACTGGAAGCCCCTAATTTGGCCAATGGAGGCATCCATCATTTTTTGTCTGTCCATAGCAAGGGCCCGGGGAGTTTGTGCTTCCTGCAAACAGAGCGACATTGTATGGGACACTCATGCAAGCCTACTTCTGGGAATCTCTCAGAGTGTGATGTGTGGACACCAGGAAGCATGAGCAGGGATGTGAGGCCACAGGAGCAATTGCCTTAGCCGGACCCAAAGGGTAGGTGTAAGGGGCCGGGTTCATCCACTATTGTTTGGTTCAACACACTTCCCATCTATGTGGAAACACAGCCCTTTCTGGGTACTTTCTGGGCTTGTAATCTGCTGCCCTGAGCAGTGGACTGAGAGCCTGGAGGCTGAGTAGGCAGCCAAACGTGACTGGACAGGCTCAAGCCCCTGAATTCTGAGGGGTGCCCCAGCTTCCCCCATTGGCAGTGTTTGGATCATAGTGAGGCATGGCATTGATTCGGAACTCAGGAGAGTGAGACGTGAGAGTCCCTTTGCATATGCATTCTTGCTTAGCCACAATCTGGGCTAGCTGGCTTGCCCTGACCAGATAGGTTCTCTGTACATAAGTTGCAGGAGAGGCTGGCTCCCTTGCCACCCATGCTCTGAGACTACTACAGGTGATCTCTGAGCACACACAGACACACACAAACAGACAGACAGACACACACACACACACACACACACATTACTGTCAGGTTGGTAGTAGAGCCTATGGTGAAGGCTGGGGCTGTCTGGGGTCTGTGGGCATGAGAGCTGCTGCCTTACAATCTCTACAAGCCAGGTTTGAACCTGTCATCAATGAACACAGTGTAGGAGGTTTTTGAATTCTGGTCTCTTTCCAACTCATCTATTTCTCTTCTTGCCTTCTCTATCTCTAACTCTCACATGCTCTCACACACTCTGTCTTCACTCATTAATATTTTACTTAGATTCTTATTTTACTGACAGGCCCAGATAGACAAAGAGAGTTACCAGAGCACTGCTGAGCTCTGGCTTGTTGTGTTGGCGATTTCACCTAGGCTACTGGAGCCTCAGTTTGTAAGTCTTTCTGACACAAGCCATATTCTGTCTCCTCATTTCCATGCCAGTATCACTCAGAGTTTATAATAAAGATATACATACATGTGTATATGTACATATAGATTTATATATCTGTCATTTTTAGAATGTTCGACCTATGTATTTGACCTTCTTTCAGAATTACCACATTTATAACAGCCTAGTTTTTCTGAAATAATTGGCCATATAGTTGGAGCAGGATTCAATACAATTATAAATAATAGAACCTTCCAGTAGCATTTCTAATCGTGTTTCTATTAGCATCCTTATTGTAATTATCATGGCCCAGATCTTCCCTCCTTTTTCTAGTGTAAGCTTCAATACGTATGTGTTTGTTTTCTTTCTCCGGAAATCTTAATGTCCCTGGACCCTGAAGTGTTAGGGAATTTTTGAAGCAGCCCTCTGTTTCTCAGCAGATGGTTTCTATGTTTGTGCTGTCATCAGGTCTTCTTGTGGTTTTTGTCTTTATTTATTTTTATTGTTTCAAGTCCTCCTAGATCATCCCCATTTATTTGCATATTTATTTATTTAGTCAGGTATCACATGTGGCATCATTTCTTCTGCTTGAGAGATTTTCTCTTATAACTGAAGGGAACTTTTGATGCACAATACATTTCCTGGGGCAAATACTACACACATATGGTGAAGGCTTGGGTTGTCTGGGGTCTGTGGGCATTAGAGCTGCTGCGTGACAATCTCTACAACCCAGGTTTGAACCTGTCATGAATGAACACAGCCTAGGGGGTTTTTGACTTCTGGTCTATTTCCAACTCTTCTATTTCTCTTCTCGCCATCTCTGTCTCTGACTCTCACAGGCTCTCTCTCACTCTGTCTGAACTCAGGAATATTTTACTTATATCCTTATTTTATTGACAGGCCCAGATATACAAAGAGAGTGGCCAGAGCACTGCTGAGCTCTGGCTGGTTTTGTTTGTGATTTCACCTAGGCTACTGGAGCCTCTGATTGGTAAGTCTCTCTGACTTAAGCCATATTCTGTCTCCTCATATCCATGGCAGTATCTCTCAGACTTTATAATAAAGATATACATCCATATACATATATAAATATACATATATATCTCTGTCATTTTTAGAATTGTCAACCTATGTAATTGATCTTAATCAGAATTCACACATTTACAACAGGTTCCTTTTTCCCTACTAATTGGCCACATAGTTGGAGCAGGATTCAATACAATTATAAATAATAGAACCTTCCAGTAGCATTTCTAATAGCATTTCTATCAGCATCCTTATTTTAATTATCATAGTACAGAACTTGCCTCCTTTCTCTAGTGTAAGCTTCAATACATATGAGTTTCTTTTCATTCTCCCGAAATCTTAATTTCCCTGGACTCTGAAGGGTCTCGGAACTTTTGAAGCAGCCCTTGATTCACAGCAGATGGTTTCTATGTTTCTGCTGTCATCAGGTCTTCTTGTGCTTTTTGTTTTTATTTTTCATTTGTTTCAAATCCTCCTAGATAACCCCCATTTATTTGCATATTTATTTATTTATTTATTTATTTGGTTCTATATTACATGAGGGGTCCATTCTTCTGCTTGATAGATTTTTCTCTTATAATTGAAGGGAAGTTTACACTCACAATACATATCCTGTCGTAAATACTACACACATATGGTGAAGGCTGGGGTTGTCTGGGGTCTGTGGACAGGAGACTGATGCCTTACAATCTCGACAACCCAGGTTTGAACCTGTCATGTATGAACACAGAGTGGGAGCTTTTGGACTTCTGGTCTCTTTCCAACTCTTCTATTTCTCTTCTTGCCTTCTCTGTCTCTGACTCTCACAGGCTCTCACTCACTCTGTCTGCACTCATTAATATTTTACTTTTATATTATTTGACTGACAGGCCCAGATATCCAAAGCGAGTCACCAGGGCCCGGCTGAGCTCTGGATTGTTTTGTTGGCGATTTCACCTAGGTTTCTGGAGCCTCAGCTTTGTAAGTCTCTCTGGCACAAGCCATACTCTGTCTCCTCATAGCCATGCCAGTATCCCTCATAGTTGATAATAAAGATACACATACATATATGTATATATATATATATATATATATATATATATATCAGACATTTTTAGAATTGTTGACCTTTTTATTTGATCTGAATGCAGAATTACCGCATTTATAATAGCCTCCTTATTCATAAATAATTGGTCACATAGTTGGAGCAGGATTCACTACAATTATAAATTATAAACTTTCCAGGAGCATTTCCAATAGCCTTTCTATCAGTATCCTTATTGTAATTATCATAGCACAGAACTTGCCTCCATTTTCTAGTGTAAGCTTCAAATCGTATGCGTTTCTTTTCATTCTCGGAATTCGTAATTTGCCTGGACCCTGTGTGTCAGGGAATTTTTGAAGCAGCCCTCTATTTCTCAGCAGACGTTTTCTATATTTCTGCTGTCATCAGGTCTTCCTGTGGTGTTTGTTTTTATTTTTTATTTTTTTCAAATCCTCTTAGATCATTCCCATTTATTTGCATATTTATTTATTTATTTATTTCGTCCGATATCACATGAGGGGTCATTTCTTCTGCCTGATAGATTTTCTCTTATAATTGAAGGGAACTTTTGACACACAATACATTTCCTTTTGCAGATACTACACGCTACTACAACTGCTACTGTACTGTTTTTGACAGTGACATCCAATGTACAATGGATTAGTATTGCATGGCTCTAGAGAATGTTCACTATTTAACCTACAATGTTTTTAACCTCACAAATATTTATTCTGTTCTTTCTTGGGGGATGAATGGTTTACAGTCAACAGTTCCATGTAATAGTGGGCACGGGGGGGTAATTTTTCCCACTACCCCTGCATTTCTGTACATCCTTTGTAACTTTATTATTGAGGAGAAGCAAACAGTCATAAATTGAGAGAGCAGGGCCCAAGCAGGAAGAGAGACAGAGAGACATCTGCAGCTCTGATTTGTCACTAGCCCAGCTTTACCCTAGCTGGGTAAGTGTGACCAGGGGCTCAAAACACGGTCCTGGGATTCCACATAGTTCCCTGGCAGCTCCACCAGCTGTTCCTCCAACCCATGCTCCCTTCGTTGTCCATGTAACTATCGATCTGCTCTAGGCATTTCTCACCTTCATATGCCAGAAACTTAACACTTCTCCCTTCCACCCATGAAACTTTGACCTTTTGCTAGGGTGCAAAACAGCAACTCCAATCCAAGTTATTTTCGGGACAAGTGTGTACGTCTCTGTGGGAAGGTGTGTGTGTGTGTGTGTGTGTGTGTGTGTGTGTGTGTGTGTGTGTAAGTGTGCATAAGTGTGTTTCAGTTAAGATTACCGCTGTTGTTTCTTTATTCCTGACACAGGGACTTAGGAACTGGGTTGTGTTATGACAAAGGAAGTTTCCACTGCACAAGTGGTTTTTCAAGTATGAATTGGCACATTGGATTGTGGACTCTGTTGTGCATTCTCCCAGGTGGTCCTCAGATGGGTTCTTTCCTTTGCTATTCCCATGCTGTGTGTAATTTTCTGGGTAGACTCAAAGAGGAGTGGCATGGGGAGCTCAGCTGCATTCTGCTGTATGTCCACAAGGTGGCGGCAAAGACCATAGTTGAGTGTAGTGATTCTGTGGAATGAGGAGAACTCTAGGAATTGTGGCCCGTGGACAGCAGGGTTGAAATTGACGTAGAGTGCCCTAGACATCTGTTCTTTCCTGTGGGGTGGGGGGATCCCCCATTTGGCTTTGCAAGTGGAAGGGGTTTCTCTCTTTGCCTGGGATGACTCTACTGGGAGCTTGTGAATCCCTGTGCTCAGCTGCATTCTGCTGGGTGTCCACAAGAGGGCAGCACCAGGGCGGGACTAAGGCTCCATGGGGCAAGTGCCCTGAGGCACTGGGCTAGGAGAGTGGCGACAGTGTTTCTGGGTGTGCCCCAAGAGCATGGCCAGCCTAGCGCAGGCAGGCAGTGTCCTAAGGACGGGCCCAGACAGGAGCTGTGGGGGTCGTGTTTGCAGAAACAGGGCCTTCAGAGGATGGCAGAAAGTCCCCGGGGGCGGGCCTCAGAGCCCGTGCCCAATGAGCCTGAGGGGAGGGCCCAGTGGGTATTCATAGAGACAGCTGGCCAATCAGAGAGGAGGAACGTCACCCTCAGGGGCGTGAAGCAAGAGCTGGCCAATGAGAACAGAGGAGGAGTTGCGTGGGCGGGCCTCAGAGAGCAGCCCACCAATGAGAGCCTGGGTGCTGGCTCTGGGTGGGCGTACACCTGGAGGTCAGCCAATCAGGGTCCAGCGGAAGTGCCTGGGGGGCGGGCCCTCGTGAGGCTGTCCAATGAGCGCCTGGGGCGGGCCTCGTGGGCGGAGCCCAGGAGGCTGGCCAATCATGGGGCAAGGGCGGTGACCTTCCTGGGCGTGCCTTACGAACTGGCCTATCAGAGGGCGCCCCTCAGACAGCAGCCCGCCAATGGGAGCCAAGAGAAGGCTGGCTGGGGGCGTGTCCCTGGGACACCAGGCCAATCAGAGGCGAGCGGAAGTGGCTGGTGGGCGGGCCTTCCGGAGGCTGCCCAATCACCGTGATGCAGGGCCGTGTGGGCGGTGCTCAAGGCCGCTGGCCAATCACTGACTAGGGGCCCGGACCCTCCTGGGCGTGTCCAAGCACACTGGCCAATGAGATTGCTGGTGGGGTTCTGGGCGTGGCCTAGGCTTCTGGCCTATCAGAGCCTGGCTGGCGCCCTGTGGGCGGGCCTTCTGAAGGAATCCCGCCAATGGGAGCTCAGAGCTGGCCTTAAAAGGCTGGGCGTGCTTCCAGGAAATGCGAAGCAGGGTTCAGCCCAGGGCCCTGCCTTGCAGAAGCTGTCCAGTGCGCATGTGTATAACTCCGTTTGTGCCTGTGCCTCTGTGGATTTGTGTGTGTGTGTGTGTGTGTGTGGGTGTGTCTGAGGGAGGGAGAGAGAGAGAGAACAACAGAATCACTGTGGCACAGGTGATTTTGTGCAAAACACTTGGCACATTCTGATTTACAGCTCAATATTGACACCAGGGCAGCTCTCCTTGGCCCTTGGTCACTTTTCTTCTTTTCAGATGTAAAGACACTGAAGAGGGAGAGGTTTTTGCCCTGAGGCTTGCACTGGGAACTAGCAGCTGCCCTGTTTGTGTTGCCAGACTAGGAAACCTGTGGTGCCTGTCCATGTGGAGAGTCTCCTGGATGAGTTCCTTCTCGAGGCTTTTTCGCTCGGTCCCGTTGGAGCTGCATATAGCTAATGATTTGGAGATTTTATTCCTTTGGACAATTCTTTTCCTGATGCAAAGTTTCTCTCCAGATTTTAGCAATCAATTGTGTGAATGTCACATCGAATCCATTGTAGAAAATAACTACATCAGTGTCTCTCTCTTTCTCTCTCTCTCTCTCACTCTCTCTCTCTCTATATATATATATATGTAGGTAACATGTAGAGGTCTGAAAATATTTTTTAGCTAGAGACCTGCACAGCTCTGGATTAGGGTAGCAATGTGGATACACCTGGCCCTTCTGAGCCACAGTCATGAGAGACATCTCACAGAGCCATATCGTATATCACTCTACAAATCTCTCTCAGCACAAACTACCACTGCCAAATCATCTACTTCCCTCTTGCTCCTTTTGTCCACCGAGTCTTATCCCAAAACTGTAAATCAAAGAAGAAATAGACATAGTGCAGTTCCCTGCACACAGGACAGGCTGAGGCTGGACCAGGGAGATGCAATACGCCAGCCTGCATCTTGGCTGGAGGATCACTATGCTTACTTCGAATTTGGAGAGGCGAGGGCAGTTTTGGAGAGTGGGCTGCCGGCCAAGGGTTGCTTCTCAGAGTGGCTAAGACCTAGATGTTCTAAGTGTTACCTTTCCTCACAAACATAAAATAGCAATGCCACTTGTAAGAAGTATGCATGGGCATGGAGGGTTTGTCTTCAGTGCTCTGGCACTGATCAACACAGGGCCAGAATTTCAGTCCTTGTCTGTCTCTGTCATTCTGTCTCTCTGACTGTCTCTACGTGCCTTCTTCACTGGGCCCTTACTGGAAGTCAGTGCATGCATCGTGAACTCAGCCTTCCTGGTGTTGAAATTTTCCTTTCTTTGCCCTTTGGATTATTTAGTCTCCTGCACATGGTGTAGTACAGAGGGGAACTGTGGAGACAGCGTTGCTGCTGCAGGTTCCAGGCATATGTCCATCTCCAGCTGCAGCTGTCCAGGCCCTCTGTGCTTGACTGCCATTCTCCAGGGCCCTGAGGCTGACACTCAGCCTCAATGCAGCCCTCCTCACCTTCCTGCACAGCATCCTTGTCCTTATTCCATGAGAGCCCCGGTCAAGGGAAGTGAAACTCGATCCCCCTGGCACACACACTGTGCTTTCCCTCTATTAAGCCAAATGGAAAGGATCTGTGGTACTGATGGCCACGCCAGTGTCCAGATTTCCCATGCAAAACGGAAGCTTCCAGTGTTCAGAAAGAGGGTGTTTTGATGGCTGTGAAATGTCTTTTCCAAGTGCCTCATGGTGTTTCAAATCCCTTTGAAACCTGAAGTTCTTTCTTGTATCTAGGGAATATTTTCACCACTGGCCAGAAGGGCCGCCCAACTAGGAGCACAGCTATCCAGGGGTCAGGAGGTCTTCCAGCCTGCTAGCTCCTGGAGGGATTCCTGAGTATGTCCTCAGGGCCCAAGTGTAAAAGGTGTTTCCAATTGCCTTGATTAGCAGCAGCCAGGCCCTCAGGTGAGGGGCGGGGCTGTGATCTTGACTGGAAGCCCCTAATTTGGCCAATGGAGGCATCCATCATTTTTTGTCTGTCCATAGCAAGGGCCCGGGGAGTTTGTGCTTCCTGCAAACAGAGCGACATTGTATGGGACACTCATGCAAGCCTACTTCTGGGAATCTCTCAGAGTGTGATGTGTGGACACCAGGAAGCATGAGCAGGGATGTGAGG